>NC_072450.1:11705356-11815356 GCF_027596085.1 Anoplopoma fimbria
ATACGTGGGAGTCTCATTTGTTGCGTCTGTCTGCTTTGTTCGCAAGGTTTGTCAAAGCTAATTTGACAGTAAATTTGGCAAAGTGCGAGTTTGCAAGGGCCACAGTGGTCTATTTGGGGAAGGTAGTAGGGCAGGGAGAAGTGCGGCCAGTACGAGCCAAAGTGACAGCCATTGATGGGTTTCCTCGTCCTTCGAAAAAAAAGAATTGATGAGATTCCTGGGCATGATTGGCTATTATCGGAGTTTTTGTGTAAACTTTTCAACAGTGGTGGCGTCCCTCACCAACTTGTTAAAAGGCAAGACTCAATTCAATTGGACACCTGAGTGTCAACAGGCATTCGACAATGCCAAACTGTTACTGAGCACTGCACCTGTCCTGGCGTCTCCTCGGCTTGACCGTCCCTTTAAAATCCAGGTGGACGCAAGCCAGGTGGGGGCGGGCGCTGTGCTGTTGCAGGTCGATGACCAAGGATTTGACCGTCCAGTTTGTTACTTTTCCAAAAAGTTCAACAAACACCAGTTCAATTACTCAACCATTGAGAAAGAAGCATTGGCATTGGTGTGGGCGCTTCTACATTTTGATGTGTATGTGGGGGTGGTGCCCATCCAGTGGTCGTCTTCTCTGATCACAATCCCTTGACTTTTTTACATTCATTGCAGAACCCAAATCAACGCTTGATGCGTTGGGCTTTGTTTTTACAACCGTATCATTTGCAAATTTACCATATTCGAGGTGTGGAGAATGTAATGGCCGATGCGCTGTCTCGTGCGCTGTAAAGTTGTTTTGCCTGTCATTTCTCTTTTTCCCAATAGCTGTCCTCATCTTGAACTGGACAGGAGGTGGGGAGTGGTGATGGTGTGCAGAGACCCAGTGTGAGGTTGTATGGGGTTGCAGAGTGTAGCCTATTTGACAGATCGGTTGAGGATGGTGAATAAAGTGTTATTGTCCCATTTGATGTTTTTGGGGGGTTGATTTGAATGGTTTTGGATGTATATTAAAATGACGGAATCCCATCTCGATGGGCTTCTGTTTTAAGGGGGGATATGTGACGGCCCAGCTAACCCGCCCACGGGCAGATTGGATTATTGGTGTTCTCCTTGTCTCTGCTCAGGTGCGTTTGATTGGCTGGAGGATAAAAGGCTATACGGATACAACATGGCGGCCTCTCTCTCCTCCTTGCGGGTTTTGGCTTCCGTTGTGCTTAATAGAATGCTCCTATACTGATCCACACCACATCTTGAGTTCTTCCATTACACTGACTTACACCACACTTATATAGGGTTAATGATCTGGCAGCCGTTGGCAGCCGTTGTTGTCTAGTTGTTTAATAAATGTCCTTATTATGATTGAAGTTTGCGTGGTCTCCCCTTATTATGTGGCGTAATATAACTCTTCTGTGTAGTTTGAAGATCACCAGAGTTCTTTCTCTCTGAACAAAGCAAAGCCTTAGCTGAACCGGTTATGTATACTGCTTCCCCAACTTTCCCTCTAAAAAACAAATCAAGACTCACTTCACACTCATTCAAGCATATTTGTGTACACTGAAACCAAGCAAATCAGTAGCTGGAAAACAACAGGCAATTACTCTAAAGACGGAAATTTCCCTTTCACAGGAGATTTTGGCTGCCAGCTGGGGAAACATGTTTGAGTTTGCGGCCCCCTGAGCAAGGTATTTAAATGAGGCAGCCACATCTGTGTTTGCTCGGCTACAGGGGGTAGATCTTGCTACACGCCAAGGAGCCAGAGGCTGGGAGGATGAGCTTGTGAGGTCTGTGTTCAGCTTGGTCAGTTCCTCTCTGACTTCAATCAGATTCTCTGTAAGAGGAATTTAATTTGCATCACACGCCTCACCGGTCAACTCTCCCATTTTATCAAAGCATTCTCAGAGGCATCACCCCTACTGACTTCTCCCAGCCTGGTCTGAAATGCACCTCGGCATTTAGGCTTTAAGATGGACTCCAGTGGTGAAAATAATGCCTCGGCTATTTTGTTTCAAAAGTAAAATATCACTTTCAATCTTTTATGATTCTGTGTGCCGTATATTGTGGCTCAGCTCAGTTACACAGGAAGGCAGACACAGTGTCAGACTTACTTAACCCACCGGAGAGATGATTTTGACCCAGTCTGTCAACCCAGTCAGAGGTATTCGTCCTCCCTCGCCGTCAGAGTCTGCCTATCACAGAAAAGAGGCTCTGTCAGGGAGATGCACCAGCGTCAACTAACCTAATTGGACATGAAATGCTATTAGCCCCCTAGCTACCGAGGTTCATGTTTATTGGGGCCTGTCATTACAGATTCTCATCTCCTGATTGGGGATAGGTGAGCATGGATTATCATCACTGCTTGAGACGATGCTAAGTCCCTCATCCTGACAGCTAAAACCGGTGCACCTTGGTCCCATCCTGTGTTCCATTATGGTGATATATGAGGAAGGGCGATGTTTCAACAAACCCGAATCCACAGTCTCCTTCATGCCTTCATGAAGCACTCATCAAGCAAGGTACCAAGAGGGAAGCAGTCTGGGTGTTTCTTCTACAGTCATTAAGTTTGGAAGGAACCACTGCAGATGGTTTAAAGGCCAGGTCCGGTCAGCTGTAGAAAACATGTAACACAGCTGTCTCTTGGTCCTCCTCATTGCTTGAGCAATGCATTACGTGATCATCCCCGCAAAGCTGGTAAAGCACATGGGCAATGAGATTTTGTTGGTTAAGTCCATTATTTTTGTGCTCAGGTCCCTTTGGTAATCTATCCAGCCTCAAAATCATTCAACTTCACTGGGTCGGTGGAGTGGTGCAATTGTGGTGCAGTTTTGGTACACTTTTTTCCGGCATACATTTCTTTTCACGTCAAGTAGACACTTAAAGTAAGGGCCTATCAAAATGCTGCTCTCAGTGTGATTAAGGCAGAGGCTGGGTTAGATAATTGTGCAATTGATTACCAATAATGCCATCCACAACTCCTTGTATATTGACAAGGGTCATTCCATTTAAGATGATAAAATACTTGCTATCATGATACATTCTTCCATTTACAGAGTCCACTTTGAGCGATGTGCTTCATGTAATTGTGCAAGGGATATATAGTGAGCAGTTTTATTGGACTAAAACTAGCGAAGTAGGCGCACAACCTGCTGTGCTTTTCTACACACTTGACTTAAAATATTTCCACATATCTTAAAGTTTTTTGGTACAGTGAAATTCTTAAAGTATAGCCTGTGCCTTTGAATTACATTTTGGTTTGATGATTTGATGAATGTTTGGACCATCTACATATTTTTGTTGTTATTTCTGTCTTATTCTTTCGGTCAATTTTTACTTTCAAGATTCAAGAAGGCATTGCTTGTTTCGAGCTTCAACAGTCAACTAACACTGAGGGCAATGATTTGACTAGTGTATTACTATACCTCTCTGGCACATGGACATGGACTGCAGATGAATGGGCTTGTATAGAGATGCTAATAGAATCTAGCATAGAATTAAAAACGCACAGCATACATTTTTGCTTCAATTCTGAGAAACTAACAATTTATTTTGTTCTCATACACAAGAGCTGAACCTACGCATAAAGACACAAAGCAACTCTTTAACACCTTGTACTTTATTCATCAGGACCAAATTATCTCATTTTAAATATTCCATTGGAGAGTTACACATTCAACACATTACATTTGGTCCCAGCCAAAGAATGATGATATTGTAGACTATGACTAGAACTTTAACATGAGTAACTGATGCACAGTTCACTATGAATTGATATTCAATATTCTTTTCTCTGACATATCCATGGATCCATGTTTTTTAGCAGGCTGATCCAGAAAGTCTTAGCAGCCATTAATACAAAAACAGCACAAAGATTTGTTGACGTTAATAAATAATGAAGCAATATAAAATACAATGCAGGATACGGGTGTTAATAATAATAAATCCTTTATTAGTCCCACAATGGGGAAATTACAATTCTCTGCATTTAACCCATCCCAGAGGAGCAGTGGGCTGCTAAGAAGCGCCCGGGGAGCAACTTGGGGTTAGGTGTCTCGCTCAAGGACACCTCGGCATGTTGGCTGTAGAGAGGTTCGAACCACCAACCTCGTGGTTGCGGGACGAGTGCTCTACCTCGTGAGCCACAGCCACCCATCAGTGGATGGTTTTCCAAATCAAAGTGCAAAAATGTTCATAAAGTTGAAATCAGGGATGACTTTACTCAAGCTACATGAATTAGCCATGGTACAAAATTCGAATGCATATTGACAACAGAGACCGAATATATATTAAGGGTGACAGGTGATTTAAAAAACAAATAGATTATTTAGTTTGCCGGCAGTAAACTCAGTATGACCAGAAAACCCAAACTCTGTGTCCTGTTTTTGTATAATACTGGCATTTGTTTTGTTTTTTACTTTCTTTCCCTTGTACTTCCCCTCTGGCTGGTGTAGCCTTTCTCCTAGTCCGTGTGAGCAGTGATGCATTGTGACCAGACGGAATAATTACCCGATTTCCGCTCTGGCTTTGCTAAAGCCATGACCACCACCACCACCACCTAGACCAACCATCTGACAGATTAGGAAAAACACATAGTGAGCTGTGGTGATTCATTTTAATCTTACCTGGACAGACCTGGCTCACTGTGTGTGTGGGGGTGAGAGAGTCAACTGAAATACTAAAGGATCACTTTGATTGACAGGTGACATAATCTCTTGATGGATAGGGCAGGATGCTGGTGATTATGACTTAGTTTAGTCGTTGTGTTTGTGGTTGAGAAAAAGTGTGTGCCTGAGTGTTAAACGAGCGCTCCACATGGATGTAAGAGAGTGATGAGCCGTAGAAAGTATTAGACATGTAATCAGTGGGACTGCTCATCTCTCAGTTGGGTGAGTGAAATCCCGAGGGGCAAGTATGGAGTGTGGATACCCCCCCCCCCCCCTGAGGGCCCCAGGCTCGGCAGCCTCTCATGCCTGCCTCTGTAGGGCCTTGTAATGCACAAGAGAGGAGCTGATGCAACAAGAAAGGCCCCTACAGAGTAGATTTTCTTTCATATCAGTCTCTTTCTTTCTGCATCTGCTCTGCACTGCAAACAATCTTGCGCAGTGTCTCTACTCGTTCGCCTCTTTAGACTCGATACCTATCCCGGTTCGTCTCTCCTCGCTTGCTGATAGAGCCCCTCCTCTTCCTGTCGGGCCATTTCATTATTCTGTTGTTGAATATACTGCAACCAATTGTGCCAAAGGAGTTGGTTTGCTATAATATGAAAATCTGACCTCATCTCGCAGAGGTTACGGGCAATAAACACCTGACAAGAGGGTGGGCCGACGGAGCTTCAAATTCTAATCTTCTCTTAGCACCCTGTTGGTTGGCCGTGTTACCAGGGTCAGCTCGCTTCCCCCTCCCAGTGGTCAGCTCGAGCCAGAAGTGTTTGGAGCATTTTATTTCCATTCCACCACCTTCCTCCTTTCTCTAGCATCGGATTTATTGATATTGACCTTTTGCTGAAATTAAGCGTGTAGCTCCCTGAGCAGCGAGAGCAAAGTTTAAACCAATTAAAGAGCACTTCACCAATCAGCAAGGCAAGGCTAGAGCTGTCTCACAGGCTGGCCTGGTGAAATTAAAATCATTTGCACTGTATCAAACCTGTTCACAGGGCAAATAGTGCCTAAGTAATCTGATTAGGTGAGCCATCTCAAAAAGAGCAAAGGATCACCTCGGGTCGCGAAATATTAAGATAGAAATGACAATAAAGAATTCTGGCACAGTCGTTCTCCTCCAGGGACCTATACAAATATTTCAAAAACGATTCCTACGTCGCTGTCTGAATGCAAAACAAATTTAATTACTTTAATCATGCTGTTTAAGTGTATGCATAATTGCTTGCAATCCAATGTGTTCCAAGTGACTTCTTCTCTCTTTAGAAGAACTGGGGAGAGGAAACGCTACTATCTGAATAGTGTGATCAGATATCAAAATAATAGTTGTTTTATTATGTACATTTGTATTCATCTGTTTTTTGCACATTTTTATGTTATTGCCAGGAAACACTATTGTTAATGAATCGCAGTAAATGCTAATAGGCACAGAATTTTTTTAAATAACTACCAGTGCATTTACATGTTAGATAAACATGATCTCTTTGGAAACTGATATATTGATAATCACCAAATAGAATAAAAAATGTCAAATTAGTCAGTTGCCACAGCACTTTTGAAAACAGCGTACTACCCCCATCTGGTTTGGTGTGAGTTGCTGCCTGAAGTGAAGGAGTTCAAGTATGTCAAGGTCTTGTTCATTGTGTTCATAAGTGAGCGTAAGAGGAGTGTGAAATTGACAGGATGATTGGTGTTTCAACTCTCACCTACAGTCATAGTTATAAGTTGTTTAAATGAGATTCCTGTGCTGGGTGTTAGAGGTTGAGAAGCTTAGATAGCCGGGCGAGGTTCAATAGTAAATTGCTGCTACTTCTGCATTGAAAGGGGTTGGTTTGGGGCCTCTTGGACACGAGAAGAACAGTAAAGCAATGTTTAAGTCAGGCCTGATGTTGCCTTACACTTAAAAGAAAGATCCCCGTCACTTTTACACAGTGAGGCATACAGCTCGTTGACACTGGTATCGGATTGGTACTCTGTATTTGCCCATACCCAATGCCCTGGTATCTGTATCGGTTTGGGGACTGAAAAAGTTGCATCCCTGATTCTGGCCACACAGCTATGGGAGACAAGGGGTTAAGACCAGAATGTATGGCCTGGGAATGCTGTGTGATACCACGAGGGAATTGGAAACATATCAGCACAATTTTCATGCCTGTTGCAACGCAAACAGGACTTCGATGAGGCTGAAAATGGATAATATTACATTTATAGCACGTCAATAATTTTTTGAACATTTTGTATTTTTCATTAATACAGATTACCCAGTGAGAAATCAACATCTTTTTTCAACGTGGTTGATTTTTCTGAGCTTGCGCACTGCGAATCAGGGCATCAACTGATGACATTGTGCGAAACGGGTTGAGTTAGGCCTATATTAATGAAACAACAACACAGAGGCTCCGTAGTCCTAACCAAGACGGCAAACTTACTTTAAATATTCAACCTTGACAATGGCGCTGCATAACAAACCCACTCTTTCTGTTCTTACATTTCATGCCATAGACATATGATATTTGCAGCAAGTATTTTTGCATTTTCATGTAATTCATTTGCCAGTTCTCCTGGCAAGCAGTATTTTTGGGGATCTTGCACCCCCTATGACAACATGAAAGGCCAAGTCTTCAGAAAAGTGTGGTGCCCTCTAAACCATATGTCTCTTCCCTGGGTGGCACCCACGTCTCACTCTGATGGTGGCCTTTTTGCGAAAAAAAAAAACCCTCACAAAATAACAGTGTTCTAAGCAGCAGCAGACACAACCTTTCTCTTTCTCATGCTGTGGTTGGAGTGCTGGCTGAG
The DNA here is from genome assembly GCF_027596085.1 of Anoplopoma fimbria. Classification (NCBI taxonomy): domain Eukaryota; kingdom Metazoa; phylum Chordata; class Actinopteri; order Perciformes; family Anoplopomatidae; genus Anoplopoma; species Anoplopoma fimbria. The sequence goes on from NC_072450.1 coordinate 11,712,790, forward strand.
AGCCTAGCAGCCACTTTCCAAAATAATTCTGTTAGTTCCCATTTTCACTGCTGTGACAGTCCTTGTTGTCTTTGAAGATGAGGGGCCAAGCTCCTTTGTCCTTCATGCGTGTCAGTCCTTCCTCACACATCAATCTTGTCGTTTTAATGCCATTACACCTGCTGTGTTTTAAAAGGCTCCCGCCTCTGTTTTCTTAATATAGATCCCCTTCTCTAAAGGCTATAGAACAGTTGGAGGACAGTGATCATTGACATCCATGACCCTGTATATTGTTACGACCCACAGTTAATCCAATACATATGCATGGACGTTATGTTTATCCCTATATAGCTCTCTTTGTTCATCTAGGTGTTGGTGAGCGAGTTTGAACTTTTCTATTCTGCTCTGAGGCCCAGCTGCTGCCCAGGTGATGGCTGTGCGTGTTCTGCATACAAACAAGCCTGTCAGTCTAAAAGACACGGTGTACAGTTCAAAACAGCGCCCTGCTACTGTCAGAATACAGAGGCGCCTTTACCAGCGCAATGCAAACAGAGGAAGGGGACATGGAACTGAGCCTTAAGTGCATTTAGATTGCAAACGGAGTAATGGGGTTGTAGTTGAGTCTTTTGGAGGGCCAGCGGGGGTGCCCTGCTCAACAGTGCATCAGCAATGGGGCATGGCTGAGGCTCTGTACCCAGCCACCTCTTGTCATCAGACTATCATGGCTTGGGTTATGTATGTGCATATTTATACTCATTTACATCTATTCATGAGTTTATTTGTTCCCTTTCTTGTTGTGATGAGCTGACTTTTGTAGGTGGACTTGGCTGTGAATAATTTGCTGGAATTGGATCTTTTTAACTCCCATTGTATTTAATTTATTTTGTATTATTATAGTAAATAACATTATTGTTTTCATTTTATTTTATTTCAGAGTCCCATGCATTCTGACAAAAATGTTAAGCTAAATGGTCCAGCGGTACAGTTGGGAACAGCTTTTTGTATTTATCTCTATTTGTTGAGACAGCAAAGTTATTTGCTCTTGGGATGAGAAAAAGAGCAAAGTGGGCATGTCTGAATCACAAAGTAGCAGATTTTAAAGATGCTTAACAGAAATACTTAATTATCCTAATCCTGTCTCAAAAACCTAAAGACATGCAGGAAAAAAGTGTACAATTTAGAGCTTTAGAGCGGGGCAAGCATCCTGTCAGACAGGCAGATCCATTGACCTGACTAAGGCAAGGTAGTTATGAGAGACCCTCAAGCAGCCATGGTAGAACTTCTGTAGAATGTAAAACAAAAAAAAATCATTCCTTTTAACCATAAAAACATTTACACCAAATAGTCACAGCTGATTCTTATTTTGTATAAGTTCTCCTCAGGATGTATTTGTGACACTGAATTACCCTAACTATTGCAAACTCATGTCGAGGTTCAGCAATGGTTGTGTAAGTTAATGGCAAGTGAAACATAACAACTTAATAACTTTTCCAACTTCAGTTTACCTTCAACATAACACTGAGGTAAACATTGACACCAGTAACAACTGCCGGTGTGTGAAATCACATGTCTGAAACAGTGTCAACTTAGTAGTTAAAAGGAAATAGAACAACACGGTTAAAGCTACACAATGAACATAGCACTTGACCAGGGAATGCAACATGACAGCAGTAGCAGCAGTGATGAAGCTTCCTGTGCAGGTATAAACTGTACCTCTGCACACACATCTGTTTAATTAAATGATTGTCATATAGACAAATATAGACATATAGATAAATAAAATATATTTTACTTTCATGCAGCAGCAGTGTAGCAGTAGTGTATTGTTATATTGTAGCTAAGTACAACGATTGAACTATTAGCTGTCTGTTTTTAACAGTAGTTCACTAATCCTCTCTCAGTCAAACAACCTAATAACTGGATGACCAGACCAGTGGAAAAGGAGAAAAACATTTAACATCATTGTATACTACTGTCCAAACTAGGAAATAGTAATAGAAAGAATTAGACTGACTAAGTAGACTAGATTTGCCCACAAAAGCACAACGCGTAGGCTGTCGACAGAAAAGGGCTAAACTACCGTCTTTGTGTTCCTATGTGAAAATACTTGCAAAGCTTGCAAGTATTCTGGACTAACTTGTGTTATAATACCCTACATTGAACAACGGTGGTGGTTCTTTCAATTGTTCTAAAGAGCTGGATTTTATAGTGTCTCCCTATTCCTATGGACATTTACTGCTGTACATGTATATATTTATATGATTTTGTTCGCATTCAAAACTTACAGCATAAGATGATGCACATGGTAACCACATTAACTGATAAACATCAGCATGTTAACACCGTCACTGTGATCATGTTATGATGCTGAAGGCATTTAGCTCATTGCTAAAGTACATACGCAAAAAGCCACAAGCGTCTCTGTATACTCTGAGTCTGAAAGTCAGATATACTTCTGGCCTTGCTGCGACTTTTCTCTTTAACAATTACTTATTGCTTGTCATCAACTTAAGGGAGCCGAATATTTTCTCTGATATTAACCTGAGGATACTTTAGCAACTTTTCAATCTCCAGTACAAGAGGACACTGCCTATTTGATGTCGAGGCAGGAAGCAGGTCAAAGAGAAAAAACAGTGGAACTCATTCTTTCAGTAGTGCACATCAAATAAAGCAGATCAGAGTGAAACATTAAGAACAGAAATTCATCTCTGAAGTTTTCACCCCACTGTAACTGCGTGCATCCGAGTCTGTCTGTGTGTCTATGTGTCTGTTTGTGTGTGTGTGTTTCTTTTGTTATCTCACTGACACTGACAAGGGAACATCAAACAGAAATGTAATGTTGCTTGAAGATGTTTTGTCTGTCACATGAAAGTGATCACATTTATTAAGAAATCACTGACTCCCACTGTTTTTCAATTTTATTTTTAATTTTTTTATGATACCACCAGTCCTTGTGAGTGCTGTTTTGTGAGTTTTTCAAAAAAGATTCAAATTCCTTCTTGGATTCTTCCCTTTTAACCCAAACCCATGCTGCTTGGCATCTATTGCAGTCCAATGCAAAGCTGCAGGGTGATTGAGTTGGATGTTTACAACCTCCTCATATAACATTGATCGACGCCGCATGGATGCACAGGGGGCTTAGTATGTACACACTCTGTATGCTTGGCGGTGGAGAGCTCCTGACCTTCTATTGACAGTTCTTATACTGGGTGTCACCTTGTGGATCAATTCCCCCCCCCCCCCCACAGTCGAAAAACTGATACCACCCCACCGCTGTGGAGCCGGCGAACACAGCGTGTCAAAATTCCATATGGATGATGGGGGGGGGGGGTTGGGAATCTAATCATTCCCCCAATGCTCCGAATAAATCTGCCTGCAAAGCATTATTCCAATCAAAAACATAATCTCCTAAATGTTTGTATTCATCAGCCCTGTCACCTCTGCTAATCCGCGCCTTTGCTTACTTCTCATTGGCATCCTGGACCTAAATGCTGCTTTCCACATAAAGTCATGAATATTTAACGTCGCTACTGACTCATAGGAGAACGATTTTCATGCCAGCACCTAACAAAAGATTTCCATTTTTTAACATGTAAATATGGCAGAGACAATTACAAAGCAACAACAAGAGGCTTTTATTCCATCAGTGATTCACAACCCTAATCCCTCCTCTCAGGCGATTTGTCCTCCCACTGGTGGAGATTGAAAATGTGACGCGTCTCGAGCTTATGGCCCAAACTGCCTTACCCTATTCATACAGTATTTATTTATTATTTTGTCCGACCTTTATTTCCCCTTGGCCCCGTGACAAATCGTGTTTAATATGAAATGTCTTGACTGATATACAGTCCAATGTGTTTTGAATTCAGAATGAGCTAAACCTCGCCTGCTTGCATACTCTTGTATAACATTTACTTTGAGGGCAAATAAACATAATTGCTCATTCTGAAGAAGAGGGAAATGTTTCTGCTATTAAATTCAAAACGGGATGTACTGTACCAAGTGAGTAATCTAAACTCGCATGAAGTGACTTTTCTAGCTAGAGGTGAAAGGTGAGAGAGTGAGGCCAGGCTGTGCCATCAGGTCATGACCTCTCTTCATTATTCCTGAGTGAGACTGGGTTGACTACAGTTCCCCCATCAGGGGGACTGTGGAGGTTGGAGCCATAATGGATCACCACAGATCACCACAGGAAACGTTGCATGTGCTAAAATTCACAGGTGCATTCAGTGGTCCTCTAAAGTGTGACAATGGTCACGGGGTGCCATGAAGGATCATGAGAGAAAGAAGGTTATTATAGCCTGGTTCTATTAACGGGGTATGAGCTATTATAATTATGCAAATTGCTTGTGAGATTGTTTTTATTTTGATCTGGTACACTATGCTCTAATATCTAGTTAATCAAGACCAGCATGTAAAATGTACATTGACTTGAATTCGGGGTATAATTATCATGATTAAAGTCTACACTGTCGAATCCAATCAACACCATGTTCAACTAAACAGATAAAATAATGTTAAGGAGATGTGTATCCAAGTATAACATTATGTATTTTAAACTATAAATCTGCCTGGATGTCTGTTATAAGGATGTGGTTTATTAAATTTTTCTCCCTTTGTTTATTCTAATTAAACAATAACTCAATCTCAGTGTGATTACAGCAATAACAAAATTCAAAAGGCAACGGGTGAAGTGAATTGCAGGCTTTCACATTTAATTTGTCTGAAAAATGTTCCTCGTTGTATCCTTAATGAGACAATTGATTTTATTTGACACATATTGACTTCTGTTGTTTCTTTATTTTGCCCTAACAAATTCTACCAACTGCAAAGCACTGGCTTGGAAGAAAGACGGTGCCTTGAGATGTGGTTCACCAGCTGTGTTGGATTCTGCCTTCTCATACTTTAGCTTATACATTATGCAGCATATCGTCCCGTAGTGATTAAATAATATAAATACCTCACTGTGTCACTGCTTCAGCGATGCTACTGCTTCAGGCATTGGAAAACTACTCACACCTTATACTCACGCCAATACTTGGCGTTGTTCTGCTAAAATGATCTTTGTGTACATGCAAAATGCCCTTTATTCTAGTTTTCTCAACCAAAAGTATGTATCATGAATCATACTATGCTAAGTGTCAGCACATTTTCATTTAAATCAAAAATGAGATATGTGTTCACCGACTAACAGATGTTGAAGCGCAAAAAGAAACAATGAAAATTGCACAATATTCCATCTCTATTACACATTTCTACCCATTGATACAGTACAAAAACAGATTGCTTATCAACTCCCTTCCCAAAAGCATGAGAAATTTAATGGCAGATGGTGAGCAAGGGGCGTTTTGTTAGTTAGAGGCTCTGCTTCCACTCAGATAAACCTGTGCATTAATAACACAAACTCCAAGCAATTTGCATGCCTCACTCCTACACCCTGAGGCTATGTTTCATAATAAAACATATTTCTATTCACTTAGAAAGTATGCATGCATAAGAGCTAACATAGTTTGTGGTGAAGACTAGAATGGTTTGCACCCTGGGTAGTCCAGTATTTCCCTGTCACACAAGGCAATTCAGTAATCTTGAATTGTGCGTTTGGAGCCAAGGTGCATTGTCTTCCTCTTATATTATTAATGATACTGTGGTCTAGCCCCTGACAGAGCAGGATGAACTGGTCTGCAATGAACCTTGCAAAAGAGTCGATGACTTTGTATCAATCCATCTGAAGTGAAGTTCAACCATTAAAGATATATCAACCCAAGGTGAGGAGAAGGGAGATTAGATATGAATCAATGAATACAGGAGCAGGAACCTTTTTCTGCACGGGGTACAAAATGTCTGGGAGTTACATTTCAAATTGTCATCAATACTTGTGCAGTGTGTATTGCATATTTGTAGGCGGGTATCATATTGTGTCCAAATAGCTTCTGTATAAAGTCGTTTTCCACCCTGTAATTTTTTTGTAGTTTGACGTTTAAAGCCCTGTTAGAGGCTGTTTAGTTGTTTAGCTGTGACTCGATTAAAGGCGGGAGGGATTCTCGCTGTCCCTCCTCATCTCTTTCTCCTCGTCTCCGTGCCACTCGTCTTCGTTCGACTAAACAACGTGCAAGTGTGGTTCACATGCTCGTCCTCTTCCTCAACTAACATGATTGACAGAACGCCTCTTCTCTGCCTCTCTCTTTCCTCTCTCACCTGTCACAGCTCTGTTCATCCTGCTGACATCCCCTCAACTCTCTCTTCCTAGATCAAAGGATTAAGCCTGCGAGGACAGCAATTGCTCTGCCGTACCCGTGAGCGAATAACCCAAAACGTATATCACTTAACAGATCTATTCAATGCTGATGATCGTTAGAACTATATATATGTTCAGCAAATATGCAGCAATAATGCTGCGTTGATTTGAATGTGTGGAGTGTGTTCACTCATTATTTATAACACATCCAGAGCAGGTTCATTTAGGGGCCTAGTGTGACAGTGCGCTCTGAAATTCCACCATCAAGCCACCAAGAAGATTGAGTCAGATTTCCTTAAACAAATACACAAGTGCTTAAGTTGCTTTTGGAGTGAAACTGGGTATTTTAGAACATCTGCTACCATCAATCTGCATTGGCACCTCATTCACAGCTGAACATTTTACTATGTCATTTTTTAAATAGTGATAGCCAAGACTGTAAATTGAAGGAAAAAAAGTGTGACTTTTGAAAGATAAATGATAACCCCATATTTCTAATTTGGAGTCACCCAGGAGATTGTGACACTGTCGTATTTAATTCTGCTGATATCTGATCTGCAAAGAGTACCACACTATTCTAACAGGAGGGAAACACTATTGGAAGGGGAACAGACTATAACACAAGACTGCAATGGAGAACTACGATGGAGAAGAATAGAAACCTCTTCCAGTGAGGTGTCTTTGTTTAAATGTTGTTAATGCTAGTTTACTTTGTAGCAGTCTACCTCCAAACATTAGGATATCGGAATGTGGCTGCAAACAGTAATATCACAAAGGTCATAAGTTGCTTAGTGTGGTTCATAGTGCATTATTTCCACTGAGTCTAACATTTTGTCTTCTATGACAATGAACCTATTAATAGTTATATAGTGTTGCTTTAAACACCATTTTGTAACCCAATCATGAATTCTGGAGCCATTTAATGACTCGTAGGTTGGTTAGAGGGGCTGACCTTCTGATATACATTGAATATCCTGCTCTGAGAGCCTCTGTTGATGGAGCTTCAAAGATACTTTGTATATGTGATATATATGTACATATGATGTCTTTTCATTTGAATACCTTTTAAGTTAGTAGCGTGGGTAGTGTATATTGAGAGATGCTGTATTAGTTTTACATGATAATAATACCCTGGAGGGCTGCAATGGCAGGGTCCTACTCGTCCAATCTGGCATTTTTAGCCCTGAATACCATAAATCATGTTTCCTCGGTTGCAACACCGTGCACACATTTCACCATGCACACATTTCATTCCATTCTCATGAGCTCAGTAGGAAAAAAATCTGCGCCAGACAGGGAATGATATTTGCATATCACTGAATGGTGTCGTCAAAAATAAATCCACAGCTCTTGATCTTCAAGATCTTTGTTAGTTGCCAATTTTTACAAGATCTGAGGCTCGCCGTGTTCTCAACCACATGAAAACGGAGCACTGGGAACACAAGCATGTACTGAGATCAAGACACACAGAACATAGTGCAATTATTTAGAGACCTTATTTAGAAACCTCCCCTCCGATAACAATTCTGTTTGAAGCATAGTAGACAAAAAACTTCCAATGTTTAATCTTCGGGGCTCATTTGGGACTTGTAAATAGCTGTTTGTGAGGACAGGAAGCAAAACTGTGCTAATGTTTTGTTTTTTAAAGTATGACTCTGATGCCAGCGGGTCAGCTGCACAGTAGCTATGATGTGGAAATGTATGTTGTGAAGCATAGTGTCTGGACAAACACATTAGCACATATTTGGTTTTATGTGTTTGTTTGGCCTTGGCTAGCCTTTCAATTAATGGTGTTTTTGTTTGTTGTTTTGGCACAAGAACCAGAGGCTGTAATTCCAGACATAAGGAAACATTGCATATTTTTGCTTGTTCTCTTCCCCACTGTTGGCAACATTTTCCAGTGAAAAATAAGAATGCTCAAAAAGCGTAGTGCATGGATGATGTCATCAAAACCATTTACATGTAAAATGTGTTAGATGAAAAAAGGAGGGAATGTGGAAACTATGAATATGAGGCTCCTGTATTGTGATGGTGTGTCTGTCTGTGTGTGTTTGTGTGTGTGCATCGTTTCAGTGGTGTGACATGCACTCTACATTATCGCTCTTTCAGCTGTTGAGTGGCTGCTCCTTACAATAATTCCAAGGAAGGTGAAAAGCAAATCAAAAAAAGCTAAAAGTCAGCTTTTTTTTTTTTATTTTCACTCGGAAACACCTCTTCATATCGGCTGCATATGCCTCCATTTGTGTGGACTGATGAGATTGATTGTGTGAATAGTGACTGCTCAGCAAAGGTCTTGATGGACATGGAAGAGGGGAATTTCCAGTGACAGAGTACAGTAGATTAAAGACGAAGTGATGGAGGTCTGAATGGAGAGCTTGGACTTCTTGCTGCGTTGCAAAAGCTTTAAATAGCGTCTGATATTTGAAACACACTCTTTTGTTCATGCAGGAGCAAGAACTCCTTTTGCAAGTCATTATGATAGGCTCTACAGAGAGCACTGCTTACTGCTATTATAATATGCAAACTGCATATTAAAGCCCTTTCTTGTGTGGTGGCTGAATTCAAATAAAACATTTAAATTATTACACTTTTTCAGCAACTTTCATACATGTACATATACAGTTTACCAAAGTGTATGCTATGTGATGGAATGGTTTCTGTACAACTGTACTTCAGCCCAAAACATGAATGAGCCTCGGCTTATTATGGATTCAATTCCAAGACATGATAGATTCTTCAATGGGGAAGTTTTAAAGGGAAACTGTGTGGTGTGGTTTGATGAAAGTGGTGGATCATTGCTTACAACCTTGTTTTTCTTTTTCAATCTCAACTTAATCGAATAAGTTAACATACTGTGATACTTTGTGTTATTTTAAGTTTAAGTTTTGTTTATTAGGACCTCATGGTTTCCAGAAGCATTTGGACCATGCAGCATTGTTTTTTTTTTTACAATGAATATTAAACAAATACAAAAAATAATTTAATAGCTGTAAAAACAATAGAAATAGCTGTTCCGTCTCAAAGGTGATCACACCTTAAGTGAGCCTGGGTCGATGTTGTTGCTAACTTACTCTAAAGTCACATGAACATGGCTTGTGTCTTGATGAATTGTAGCATTTATTCACCGACAAACAGTACACTCACTGCACTGCTATATTCACAGCTATAACTTTGCTGCTAACGTCTTACTCATTACATTACATTACAGTCATTTAGCAGACGCTTTTATCCAAAGCGACTTACAATCAGTAGTATATTACATATCATTCACCCATTCACACACTGATGACAGGCTACCATGCAAGGTGCCACCATCAGACTCTAACTAACATTCATTCACATCCAGTCCACACCGATGGCAAGCCTTCGGGAGCAACTTGGGGTTAAGTGTCTTGCCCAAGGACACATCGACTGCCAAGGCCGGGTATCGAACCACCGATCCTCTGATTGGAGAACTACCTTGCTCTCCACTACGCCACAGCCGCCCATACTCATCGTTAGACACACTCTCTCTTCACAATGCATACAACATCATGGTTGCTAACTTAGCCAGACGGGTGGACCTGGGAAACCCTGCACCTGGCAGTAAATGGTGGATTTAACCTGTTTAGGGTTAACAGCCCAGCCCACAGCTTTACTGTTTTGGTTCACTCTCACCCCATTCATATATTTTAACTGCAACAGGTAGCTGTTTTGAGCAAAATCCAAAACACTAAAACCAATCCCAGTGGGAGACAGTTAAAGACTAGCTGTTGAACATAATGGAGCATTAAGGAGCTAAAGGGAAATATATTTCCCTTAGGAGTTGATAGAGACCAAAAACAGAGCTAAAAGAGAATAGAATATTGGATTTACAGGTGGCTGGACACACAACACCCAAATTAGCTATTAGCTATTATTGCTTTTACTGCTTGAAGTGTATGTAATATAAAGCTAGATGACAAACATTAGTTAGCTAGGTGGCTGACATGTTCAATATGCCTAGTTAATGCTAAATTGCCTCTCATTATTTATACTGAATGAACAAATCTTGTAAGCTCTGCAAGCTCTCACCACTGCAGTTTTGGTGACAAGTTAAACATAAATTAGTAAATTGTTAATGTGGGGAAACTGACAACCATTGTTTCCCAAGTAATTGTACTGCCCTAACTTATCCAATAAGTAATTGTGACTTAAAGAAGTGGATAGACGTAAACTCTGTGGATAATTGAAATGATTGAAAATGTAGTTAAAATATCTGCAACTTATTACTGTTTCAAATAAATGCAAAGAGAAAAGTGGTAATAGGTGTATGGTCAGCCAGGGTTCCATGAATATAAATTATTTTATCTTACAGGGGACCATTAATGCACTTCCAATGATCAGTGGATGACTGTTAAACTCCCTCAAGTCAGTCCCAATGAGCTTAAGGCAAGAATACTTGTGCTATACCATCTGGTTTGCAACTTGGCTAATGTCTTCTTTATAGCGACCCAATGTTAGACTTATGAGTATGGGCATTTACTGCTACTTGACATATCCGAACTCAGTAACAAAGTTGAAAATGTTTGAACTGTTGGCCATAACAAACACTGTAGTTGGTGTGTATTTTGAGGAATATTTAAGACATTGTAAGTAAACTTCATTGACATTTGAAAACAACAACTCCCGGATCTCACAAAGCACTGGATGGTCAGTTGTACTGCAATGAAAAGACATGCTATTAATTAAGGATCACGAAATGGTTTTAAATCATATTTTATAATGCAAGAATGTCAACAATCAAGTAAACACAAACTACTTTAGTATTTCCTTTGATATTGAAGTGTATAATTTTTCAGATCTAAAAAGTTATGTATGTTGTGTATATTGAATCAGTGTTGATACACCAAGTATATTTTTTCAGTTAGAAATTTTAAAAAGAATACAGTTATGCTATAAACACCTGGAAGGTCTGAAATAAAACATTGTCCCCTTTCTCTCTCCTTTCTTTCACTCTCATAGTCAGAGAGATGTTGATGCAAAATGTTCTTAGAAACCTTTGATATAAGTTCCCCATGGCAAATAAGGAGGTTATGCAAATATGGATGAATGGCTGGTGACAAAGTATGTTCCACGCAGCAATAGGGAAATGTGACCTTAAAGACCCCACACAGTGGTGGATTTACTTAGCAGCCCCATCCAATGTAAATGTAAAATGCATATTGAATGCATACCGTGTTTGTGTTCTGCTTTGGGATGCATTACGCCAAAGAGTAGGCGTTTTTCTAGCCTAGTGGCATGTGCTCTTTGAATGGCAATGTCTGTCTTTCAGTCAGTCCGTCCATCACATATACAACTTTCGAAAGTATAAAAAACAAATTTTGTGCACAAATTAAGGAACCCCAGAGGGTTACGCGTAATGACTTGTGAGTTGTCACTGTGGAAACTGAGGAACCTGAATGTGTTGGTAGACAAGACTCACACTGAGCTGCTTCTGCAATATAGAGAAGCAAAGCATAAATTAAATGGGTAAAAAATAAATCCATTGGCAAAGGCTGTGTTTTCCAGTATGGTGATTTCTTCCCCTGGAAAACATGAGTAATGTTTTTTGAAGGGAGTATTGATCTTTTATTTATAACACTGGAAATAATGAGCCACCACACATAGCTGTTATGGGGCTTTTCTTTTTCTTTTTAGCCAGATAGAAGTGATGCTAAACTAAATCTGCGGCTACTTCTGAGCAACACGTATTGTTATTGTTACCATATTTCGGTTTAAGGTTTGTTTCACCGCTGCATTCCCTCTGCTGCCCTGGGCTGCAGTTGAACACAAGGGAGATTGAGCAGTTCCGCTTTGGCTACTGTGTTGAAACTTAGCTGGCTGCAGTGCCTCAGGTAAGGAAGCACAGTGGTGCATTTGCATTTCCTTAATATCCTCATTGGCATAACTGCAGAGATCTGTGAAAGGCTGTGAGATCTGTGAGACTGAATGACTGCTCAGGCAGATAAAACCTCACTTAAACCGTAATCTTTGTCTGTAGAGGATTCTCAAATCAGGTTCAGCATTTCATATTTTGAACAGAGCTATAGCAAGTGTTTTGTCATAATATTGTGACCTATTTCTCTTATCAACACACTGTACTAATAGACTTCTGGTGTGATGGATCATGGGATGAAAAGGCTGTCAGATGACTGAAGATCTAATCTTTTTCCATGTTTTTATATGAACTAAGAACTAGCAAAGATAAGAAGCATTGCATTGCCTTCACTACAGCGTGATTGGTTTGGGAGTCTCAAGCATTTCTAAAGGCTTCTGACTTAGTATGCTTAGTTTGCAGATCTGATGTTTGACCCAGTTATGAGGGAAATTCTTCTGGATTTACAGTGGAGTTCAATGCATCACAAAGTGAGCACAGTAGGTATTTACTATTTACTGCTCACTAAGATCACCATTTTAATATTCTCTGCTATAATATGCTTTAAAAATGAATTAGTTTCACAGCAGCTTTCATCACATGAAACCTCTGATTCTAAATTTTCCCTTTCCTCCGGCGGTCTTTATAGTGATCTTTAAGTTGTGTCTCTTAATGTCAAGTCGTGTAACACTGATAATTTCTTAGGCACTTTAGATGCAAAGCACTGCCAACACCTTTCCGGGGGTAAAATGAGAAAAGAGATTGTAATGGAGTCTGTCCCTTTCCCCAGGGACAGTAAATCCATGCGAAGCAAACTTGTCTGAAGCTCCCTTTGAATACAATTGAAGGGTTCAGAATAGTTTCATCTCAGCTCCTTGCCTGTATCTGGGATACCTAACATATTCTCATCTTCATTAAAATGAAGACACTGTGTAACCAAAAGTATTTGCATGAGTCTGAGTAAACCTTTAACATTATGTCTTTTCAAGGCTTGAACACAATTAAAAGTGCATTTCAAAGGATTCTACCTAATGTATTGTTATGTTCAGAATTACATGAGCTTGAAGCTTCTTTCATCTTTCACCCTACACACACGTTGTCAAGGTGTGAAAACTCTTTTTGTTATCTGTATGTAAGAATATTTCCTTCTGGTCTATAGGCCACAATAGTGGTTTGAGCTAAATGCTTAGGTTAATTACAACTTGCAGGAATGATGTTAACTATGTTCCCTTTCTTAGTTTACCGTGGTCGCATGCTAACATGCTAAATAGCCTTAGTCATTAGTTTTGCAGGTATTTGGTTTTTTATCCAACATACTGGACAAATCATTCTGACCATTCTGACCAAAACCTGAACCCCATGATGGTGCTACATGAATTACCAAAGTCATTAGGATTTATGTTTGTGAAAAAATAAAAATAAATTCTGTCTAGAAGATGTTGAGCTATCTCTCAGGATTACTGAAACCTTTGACCTCTTGTTGGCACTAGATACAAACTCAGGGGATCATCAGTGTCAGTAGGTTCCTCCTACATTGCCATGCATAGAACCGTTTTTAGCATGATTAAAAACACATTTAGTCACAGGAATGCTTTATCATTTACTAATGTGTTACCATTTAATTGGGATGTCCCAATGAAGCTTGGTTAGCTCCAGTTAAGTGACTTGGGAACTCTTTGATACTTTAAATTCTGATGTGCTCGCACATTTTCCTAAAAAAAATCCATCAATTGATTTTATGGTTTCTCCGCATCAGAGCCTCCATGACTACTATTATAAAAGCAATTTCAGCCCCTGTGTCTAAAAACCCTCCAAAGAAGTAATTAGCTAGAGACCCCCACTACCACCCAATTATCTCATCAATTAACTTTCTAAAAGCAAGTGAGGACTTAATTAGGGAAGTGTCTATATTGGTAAAATGTTCTAACCCAAAGCTGTCAACCCCATAAGTGATAATGCAGTCCAGTGTTCTTTTCACACCTTCCCCTGAGGTCTGGACCACCATCTAGTCCATCTCGCCCTAATGAAATTCCTCTCTTGATCCACTGCTGTCACCTTGCTCCTCAAGTAAGCCTCTCTACCACACTACCAATACTCGTGATGCACTGGAAATCTCTCCAATTTCAACAGGGCTTTTTTTGTTGAATCTCAGGGGTCCGAGAAGAGTCTATCTGATTCGTTCAAATACAGTAGATCTGCCCAGAACTTGCACTCGTGAAAAAGTGCTGTGATGTATTAAAAATCCAACATCATATCCTTATTTATTGATTTGCACTTTGCACACCTATTGACCTTTAATCAGTGTAAGCTTTACCCGACTCAATTCTCAGCTGATACAATATGCATGTTTTAATTTTGGCATGGTTTGAATGGTGAGTTGACGGCTGGATCAACAAGTCCCGAATAAATCAGGGTCTTATTCACCTAGCAATTAAGTAATTCAAGACTAAAATAAGTGAAAACAGAAAGAAATCTGCTCATTACACTGAGCTTTATAAAAAGTTGACCCTCTCTCTTGGCCAAAGAAGAGTGTAATGCATGAAGGTCACATTTTGAAGTAGCCAACAAAACCCCATCATCTGCAAAAAGCAGGGATGCAATTCTGAGAACCCTTGGTCAGCCAAACCCGAAAGGTCTCCTTCTTCAGCTTGATGGCTTCCTTCACAGCTGGTGTCCACCAGCGGGTTCTCAGATTGCCGCCACTACAGACACCGATTACCTTCCGCCCACAGCTCCTAGCAGAAGTTTCCACAATGGAGGCTTTGAACACGGCCCACTCGGATTCCATGTCCCCAGCCTCCCCGGGATCCACAAGAAATTTTTCCAGAGATGGGAGTTGAAGACCTGACAAGCAGGGTCCTGAGCCAGCCCTACCCAGTTCACCCTCACCACACGCTAGGGTTTACCAGGTCTGTCCGGCAGCCTTCCCCGCCTTCTGATCCAACTTACCACCAGGTGGTGATCAGTTGAAAGCTCTGCTCCTCTCTTCACCCGAGTGTCCAAGACATACGGCCGCAGATCTGATGATACAACCTCAAAGTCGATCATAGATCTTTGGCCTAGGTTGTTCTTGTACCACAAATGAACCGCCCTATGCTCGAACATGGTGTTTGTTATGGACAATCCATGCGGTAGTTTTTCAGAATTTTTCTATCTTTACTTTTTGCAATTTTACTGCGGCAGGGTCTGACAGTCTGCCCCGCGCAGTCCTGGTCCTGGTTCTGGTTCTTCCGTGCCATCCTTCCCTCCAGCTGGCCCGGCAATACAGCCTTGTCCTCTAGCAAGGTGGTGTCAGTTTTGGCTTCAAGCATGGGATCAAATGCCGCAGACATTGAGACAGCCACCCAGCAAGACCTGCCTTACCAGTCGGGGCTAGTGCTATATTTAAGCCAAATTGCTAAAGCAGGTAGCAAAGGTTCAGACACAGGATTATCCCTTTATTTGTGCTCAGCAGATTTTCTGAGTGATATGCTTACACAATCACATACATAAATGATAACAAGGATTAAAGAACAACAACAAAAACAGATCTTTAAAGATTTATGACCATCGAGTCAGGATTTCCACTGAAACGCACAGAGACACTTTTTGAAAAGTTCAAGAATAAGTTAACTATCTATGTATCTACTATTCAGTGAGAAAAATGTCCCTATGGCTTGTGGTCATCAAGATCACAATAGGGCTGATATTCCTTGACCACAGTACAGCAGCAGGCATACTAGAATGTCAACAGACCTGTGCAGGCCCATCAAGGTGCTGCACATTTTTCATTTTATAACAGACAGGGATTCAGAGAACCCACCCTACGAACTCCAGTGACACAATGTCTTCTGCTGCCCCCACTTCACTAACTGCGTGCCTTTCATCCCATCCTCTTGGAGAGGGACAGCGGATTCTCTTTCTTCTGCTCCTCGGCCTCTCTGTTTGATCTCTGTAATTCAGCTAATGAGGCTGGGCCTCTGGCAGGCAGCTGGCACACACACTAAAGGCAGCAGCACTGAGATGTGCCCCTAGATCTCAGTTAGCCGCATAGCGCCACCCCATCTGACTCAGCAGCCAACTTTGAAACATCCCGGGTCCCGTTGAACAAGGTGGAAGAATCACACTTAATTACCTGCCGCTGGAAAATCAGCAGAATTTAGAAATAAAGGAATCTAGGTCAGCTTGATCTCAGCAGTAAAACTACAGAGAGCTGCGGGTTTAACGTGTCAAGGAAATGCAAGCAAATGGATTCCACTCTTAATCTTTTACATGTTTAGAGTTCATAGCGATTTATCTTATTTTGCCAACGAAATAGGGAACTGGGCAATTTGTTCAAATTCAGGAAGTAGTGCTCGATGTACTCCCTTAAAGAATGGAAATAAATGAATGAAAACTATATTTAAATTATTTTAAATGCACCGTCAAGCATCCCATCGGTCACGCCCCTGTTATCAAATAGGTGGTGTCCTCATCAATTACATTTTGGCACATGTCAGCAGCAACCTACTTTCTCTGAAAAAGATATGTTATTTGTAGTGTGGTATATGAAATGTGCCAGACAGATTTGTCTCCAGAGGGCTGGGGAACATCTGAGTCAGCGGTCTTTGAGGCAAATGCAAACCTCTCAAAAATGCTAATCTTTGATTTCTTCCAGATTAGTGGGTCTCAAGCTGAGCTGTAAATGCAGAAACACAAGAAGCTGGCGGCCATCCTGCTCTGTCTCCTAAGGATCTGATTAAATGGGAACCTGATAATGTATCCTCTTATTGTTGGTTTTGAGAAAAGGACACCCCTTGCTGATGTTAAGGAAAGATGTTTTTCTCAGCTTGTTTTGATGTAGATGATATCTACATACAGACATTCTGCATCACTTTTGAGCTGATAATGTCAGATGGCGGCACATATGAATTCTGCCCCCTGATTTAAAAATGTGCACAGACGTCTTGAACAGTACCCAGAGATATCTTGTTGGCACTTTGTCTGCATAGTTCATATTGGCAGTCTCCTCACATTGGCCCCCTTAGAAATAACTGCAATGGTTTCTCTCGCAGCAATGGAAAAAAAGCGTATCTGTGACCGGGTAGAGGATGATGTGCTCATTGTTGATAGTAATGCCATGTCTATTTGCTGCGGTAGCCATCATGACCTGAGGTTTGTTCACTCAAAGTGAAAGCTTCCAGCCTCTTTGGAGTGAGAGTATAGGAGCCATGCCTTCTCTGTGCCCTGCTTGAATGCCATGTCCTGGAGCAAGGCGCAGATGGCATGAAAGAAACCCTGAGCTGCAGAGAAAAACCTAAGGCATCCACCTGGGGCCTCACAGGGTGGCATCATGGTGGAACAAACTCCATGTTCACACCACCAGGATCCAGCTCTGCCACAACTCGGGGCTTTTTGAGTTCCCAATTTATAGCAATCTCTGCTTCACTTTCTCTGCTGCAAATATTTAGACAAAGGGAATATGATGCACGAGTCAGCATATGTGAAGTATAATAGTTTACCGTAGCATTCACAGGTGCAGCAAACGGTACAACCAGCCCTGAATTAGAGCACAATATTCTCACATAAATTCATAAAAAAATACACAAAGTTGGCAAAAAACACAAGTTTTAATTCATGAAGTCATTCATTTATTTAATCAGACATGACACGGTGGTCTTTATTTAGATATTTATTCAACTGAGAAAACATTATGTCAGAGCCCTTAGCACAAATGTCATCAAAAGTGGAAATTTGAAATTCCAATTCTCTGCATGAGAGACATCACCAAAGGGAGTAAAATGGGAGAGAGGAGCAATGAGTTAATATTCTGGCAAAGCATTTACTCAGCTTCTCGCTGCAAGTCTCAGGTGACATATCAATCTTGTTAGGTGGAAACTTCTCCCAGGTGTGTGATTGTGTAAATGTCCCCGGAAGTACAGAGCAGACAGAAAACATGGAGTGTTTGATGAC
Organism: Anoplopoma fimbria; assembly: GCF_027596085.1. Lineage (NCBI taxonomy): Eukaryota > Metazoa > Chordata > Actinopteri > Perciformes > Anoplopomatidae > Anoplopoma > Anoplopoma fimbria. The sequence continues at coordinate 11,730,810 of NC_072450.1, forward strand.
AAAGAGGAGTACAGCTCAAGAGTCATTCATGCCAGTTGTGCTAGCATGCTATGTAGTTTAAATACCAGTAATTGTACCATTTTACTCTAGTTTGCATTAAGTGGTTAAGTAATATTGAATATGTGTGGTAGAAAGACGTTCCAGCTCTTTAAAAATATTAGCTACGTTCTTTAAAGAACCTTCATATAAAGTATGTGGAGATGATCAGGCCTGGTTGTAACAGGAATGGGCCAAAGATATTTGCGTGCTGTCACTCTGACATATTGTAACATTTTGCAACATGGCAGTGTTTAACTGTATACAATTGACATGTCAATACCCCTCATGGTCCAAAATACTAAATGACAAATAAAGACACTTTTTTTTTTTTACATGCCAGACAATGCAATTTTGCATATTAATGCAAACCAAAATGCTGTCATCTTAATTCCTATATCCAAACCATTATGCAAAACAAATTTAAAACCTATTTAAAATGTGTCAAACTCAAACATATTCACGAGTATCCTCACACTGTCCCAGTGCCTTTTGCTTTTGACAAATCTGGGAAGGAGGTAGTTCAGTTCCTATATCCAATGCTAGTGCCCACAGCTATCGGTCACCGCTACTTGGTACCATCTAACCACATGCACTATGGCTATAGTAAGGCTCCTCCCAAAGTGGTAACACAGCTAAACGGCAAAGGTCTGGCCACACCAGAGGTCGATGCAGCTGTCTTGATCCAACAAAAGTTCCTTCTAAAGGTTTCACTAAGGAAGGGTTTATTGCAGGGTTGTTGTACTGGATTGCATTTGATTATACAAGTTTACCTGTCTAGGTTGTTTTTTGGCCGAACTAGTGACCTTCCATCACCCTTAGCTGTACCTTTTTATTTAGCTTGGAATTAGCAAATGTTAGCATGCTAACAGACTGAACTAAAATGGAAAACACCACAAAGTAGTATAGTTAGCAGCCTACTCAAAGCAATGAACAGCCTGCTAGCATAGCTGTAGACTCTTATGACTTAAGTTATTTTCAGTGTTGTTTTGAAGTCATACATCACACTTTGTGAGTCGAGTTGTGTTGTGCACTCTCACTTTGTGTTGCACAGGCGGTCCGGTCCTTGCCGTGCATCAGTGTGTCTCTGCAAAATCTGTCTCTGAAATGTTCAGTATTTCTGTACATTTACCGTGTTCTGTGGAGACAGTGTCTTTAATGCAAATTGGGTGTGGTATAAAAGTGCTGAGCAGGGAAATTGAAGGTGAGCCCCACAGGACTCATTTGAGAGGAACATGGTGCTGAGAGCTGCTCAGAAGCCACACAAAAAAAATCACAATTGCACGTAATTACAGCTTGAACACTGTGGGCAAAGGGGCTCTTTATCTGCCTATTGGCTCAGCACTCCACAGTGCCTCTAATTGCTACTCTCCTACTTGTGCATATCGCTTTCTGCGGCAATTCCTGTATACTGTTGACTAATGCACAAGGCATACCTTCAGTATTCTCTACTGCTTTGAAAATTGAACAGCTTTGAAGCTGAAAACCTTTGTTTTGTTTACCCCCAAAAGTGATGCTTATGGGTTTTCCGTATCTATCCTATTTGTGCAAGGAACATGCATACCTCAGTTTAACCACCTGCAACAATCTAGTTAGACTTAACATTGTCTTGTCTAGAAATTTGTCCAGCTGCTTTATTCTGTATACATCTAGAGTATAGCAGTGTGCTCTAACACAGCCATGGCAAGGGCTTTGATTCCTAGTGCATGCTTGCATGCTAAACATGTCCACCGATACAATCTAGGAGGAAATCTAGAAGGGAGACAACCTAAATATTTATCAAGATTGAAAAAGTAAATGTTAACATAAAGCAGGGGACAGAACCTTTGACTTTTTTAGTATCCAACTGTAACTACAATCTTTTCCTCACCAGATATCCAGTTGCCTTAGCAGCCTAAGCGTCCATCCATCTACCCTACCCTAACCTTGTCCTTAATCTTTTCTATTTGAATTTTCTGGAATGGAAAACAAAATGTTTTATCCTCACTCCACTTGTTTGCACTGCTGTACATGTAATGCTTGAATGTGTCTACCTACAGCACGTCATGTGCTGGTTAGATTATTTTCACTGAAGTAGATTGGTTGGTTTCATCCTTCAGCATGACATAATGATATCAGCACAATATCACAACTCTATGGCAATAGTTAACAGTTTCCAATTTTCATAAAAGTGACTGCTGTGTGATACTTCAGTGCATCAAGCCCATTTAAAGCGGTACTTTCTATTATCATCTCTATTGATATCTGACTTATTGGCTTTCTTATTTATCAGATTTTTTTCCCCTTTGGCCTTGCTTTCTCATTGTTTTATCTGTGTCTCGTGTTATTCTGACACATTTGCTCCCTTCACAGCAAAATCCAATATTTGCAGATACGCTCCCTGCCTCAGCCTCTGTAAATATGTTTTTAAAATCCCATTGATGTTTTTTTTTTTTATCTGCGTAAATGGAAGGCTTGTAATTAGATTGATTGTGTTTTATACATCATGACTGGATTAAGCCATCCTGCAAAAGAAACGAAAGACATTTTGAAGTCAAGAGCTATATAGTAAAGAGTTCTCTATTTCTGTGCCATGGATGCAGCCCTCCGAGACAATATTTTATATTGGATACAGTCATAACATTATGCATACAGCAGTGTTGAATGAATAATGTGCGTGCCTTTGGTCTCCGTTCCTCTTCTGATCTGAGGCGTTAGTGACATAAATCCATCTGTCGCTTGATGGAAGAAAATGTAAATCTTGGAGGCCTTTGCATATCATGTCTAATTGGCTTCAGTCTTCAAACAGCTCTGCCTTTTAGATAAATCTGTATCAGATTCATAGTCTGGCCCTCTCGCTTAATAACCCTGTATCAGATAGCAAATGAACAGCAAGATCGTAGCACACACCTCAAAAAATTTGCATCTAAACAATGAAGTGCTGTAAACTGGATCCAAATACCATATACCCCCTATCCCAATGCAAGCAATGGTGATGGTCTATATGGATTGAGGAAACATGAAGATGAAGAGTAACCAAATTGATAAAAAAAAATTTAGCCACATAGCTTGCCTTTTTTCCAATGCTTGTCTATATCTGCTGATACCGTGGGAAACATTTTTCAAGGGACAGAATATACATAAAAAAGGCATGCTTACATTTGTTTTGTTTTTGTCTGCTGGTTTCTGATAGTAGAACTTGAAGTTCTACAGTGTTTTCCTTTTATTCTTTTTTGACAAATGTTGTGAATGAAACTTTTATGGAACAGAAGGCCTTCTATGGCAATTTTAGGGGCTTCAGTCATGCTAATGATGTAATCTCACAGACTTGCAGCTTCTCATGAACAGGGCTCATGTATTTGGATGAAATGAGTAATATACAACACATTTTTTTCCTTTGAGAGAATTCGGTGAATCCGACTTGGAACAAGAGCAAACATCACCAAAAAAAAAATATTGTTCAGGATTAAAATTAAAATAAAATCTTAAATGAGGCCCAATATCTGTGACCTAATCAAAAAGAGTTGTTCCCTCGCTTTAACCATGACCATGGTGTTTCCCGTGTCTTAAAAATACTATCAGCAACCTCTAAAACACAGGCAAGGGCCAACCACAGTCTCTTCCCTAATTTCATTTTTAAGAGTTTGGAATTTGAGAATAATTAAATGTAAATTCTAATGTCAGTCATAACATTGTAATTATCTCCGGTCTTGGTCCTTAGACCAGGCTGGGTACATACTGTTCTTGATCCCAGGTCTCCTGCAGGGAGTTTCCCATCTCCTTATCACTTTCACGGTGCTCAAGGAGGGGGAGCTGGGAAATCTAATATTCCGCTTCATGGTTATGGAACAGATCGGGCCGCTGCTCATGGTTTAGCAGTCTTTAATTGCATCAGGGAAAACCATGCAATGTACATTTTGCTCCCTAACTCCAACTTATCGAGCGTAATGTATATATTAGTGTAGGCAGGTGGTGGAGTCAGTGCAGCTACAGCTGTCAGCATTACTGCAAGGTATGAGAGATTGGAGCAGGGGATCCCCACAGGTATTGAGATCTCATGAACACTGCTGCATGTTTCATTGCACAGCCTCTTCACCTTTGCTCATGATACCTTCGCTTTAGTCTACAGTGAATAACATGCAGTGGTTTCATATTTAAACCAAAAAGTACTAGTGACAATTAGATAATAAGCAGCATTATCAGCCACCGTGTGAATAGAATACGTGATTAAAATAAAATGCTGAGTGTTAAAGCACCGCTGCTTCTGCTCTGTGTGAGCCTTCGTGTTGACTGTGTTCGTGTTTTCAGCATATTCCATTGACTAACAGCTGTTGCCTCCTTACCTTTTTACAGAATGCCCAGTAAAAGGGTGACCTAATGTGCACTCACACATCTTGAAACAGCATTATGGCCCTTAAGAGGTTACAGGCCTGGTGTATTGGTCAAGTGTTGCTTTGAATTTATTTACAACCTCTACTTAGAGGTATTCACCCAGGTCTAGTGCACATTTAGAAAGGGGATTCTGGTGTGGGTGGGCTGGGAACCAAGGGGAGACTTCTTCTTCCCAACTTATGAAGTTCTTATCAAATGGGTTAAGACTTACATCAAGATGATTTTAACATTAGTTCCCCAGAAGAGCAAAAGATGGATTTGCCGAGTGATATTCTGGTGTGGGTGGGCTGGGAACCAAGGTTTTGGTCTTTTAGACTTCTTCTTCCCAACTTATGAAGTTCTTATAAAGTGTGCACAAATGGGTTAAGACTGGCTACATCAAGATGATGGATGAAGATGGGACATATCACATAGACGCTGTCCTCCCCAGAAGAGCAACATCGGTTCTTTCTGCCATGGCCCCCAAACAACATATTTTTACGTTCATGTGATAAACCAGCTGTAGTTATTATCATGGGAGCAAAGGAGGAAGTCGGATGTTATTATCATGGGAGCAAAGGAGGAAGTCGGATGATGGTATAGAGTGACAAAGTCTGTGTAGGGAGGAGGTCAAGGTGGATTTTAGCGCACATCCTTAGCTCACTTTGGATAACTGGCTGCATTCTTCATCACCTTCAATCACTATGTCCACAAGATGGTCAGAAAGGTGTGCTTGAGATAAATGCTAGTTTGGCTCCAGGATCTGCAACTGCACCATAAAGAAACAACCTGCATAATGAACCTTGATGGAAGGTTGAGAGCCTGCAGCTACTTTACACTATTGGCATATGTTTTTGCATAATTTCCAAATGTTTCCCTTAACTTGAAATGTCCAACTCCCTATGCACGACAGTCTTTCTCACTGCTAACTCCCCAGTTGGTCTGTTGCCTGTGTGAAATGACACACAGTGCTATTTATAAACTACCAGCAAACAACTTAAGTTACATTACATTACATTACAGTCATTTAGCAGACGCTTTTATCCAAAGCGACTTACAGGAAGTGTATTCAACATAGGTATTCAAGAGAACTACTAGTCACCAGAAGTCATAAGTGCATCTCCTTTCTTAAACAAGCATCTTAAAGCATAAACCAGAGCAAAAGTATAGTGCAGAGGCAAAATACTACGAAAACAATAATTGCAACAGACTAATACGAATACAATAAGTGCTACAAACTACTACGAATAGGATAAGTGCAGTAAACGAATACGAATACAATAAGTGCAGCGAACTGATACGAATACAATACGTGCAACAACTAAATGCAATAAGTGCAACGAATGCAATAAGTGCTACGAGGAAGGCTCAGGGTAGTACTTCTTGAAGAGGTGAGTTTTCAGCCTGCGCCGAAAGATGGGCAGCGACTCTGCTTAAGTGAGCAATGAAGAGAATCCTCACCATTTTTACCACCTGTGTAAAGGCCAGTTGAGGGCTTTGGAGCCCATATCTAAGCTGGGGGTACAGCTACCAGCAATCAAACATTGGCTCTCTGTGTTGGTGGAAAGAAACTTACTTTGTCTTCTTGGACTGCTTTTCTAGACCATTTTGCTGAGGAGAGGGATTGAAAATAAAATAGTCGCTAGAACTATTGGTATGTCTGCAGCATATGCCTATGCCTGCTTGTGCCCCCCAGAATGTCAGGGATGTATCTTTTGCACAATGGTGATGCACAGGGACTGGTTCACCCACTCTGACAATATTTTCATTTTCTTTTTTCTCCCACCTGTGGAAGACTAACTGTAACCTGGAGATGAAGACAATGACTTACAGGGGACTTCCAATACCTTAGCATGAGGGCACGTAGAACAGCCTGGACCAATATTCACAAAAAACTTAAATAACAGTTCACAGAATTTAGTAGTTTCTGTTGTCTGTCTGTTACGTTTGGTTGTTTATACAGCACACTTTGGACTTGTTTGAATAATTCCCTGTAAAGGTCACAGTGGTCCCAGAACGCTTCTGATACCAAAGTCCCTTGTCTTCAGATTCTGCATTTATATGGAGATATCGCTTTATAGAGATTACTGGGGCCATAATGGCTGGACTGCAGATAAGTTGTCAGTGCTTTGCAGGGTTAATGAAAGTGGGCCAATATTCGTAGTAACAGGCAATATCAAGACTCCAAATCATCTTTCTTGAATGTATTTGAATTCTGGAAGGAAAATCACATGAACAAAGGGAGAAGACAGGAAATGCTGTGACCAGCAATACAACTTCTCATCAATGAGAGTGAAAGTCCTAACATCTGAGTCAACCATTTATGACTTCTACAGTAGCAGCATCTTATTGGGTGTTCTGTTTTCCCAAATGTCCCACAATATGCAACTTTTTTGTTTAGGTGAAGCAATATGCAATGTTTCTCTGAATATGGGTTAATACCTGACTACAGGTTTTGTCTCTGGAATTTTAAATGACACAAGAGATCATTTCAAAGCATTAACATATTAAAATGAATCAGATCGATGAGTCCCTCATCACAAATGATGGACTCTTGAATAAAACTGTTTCTCTCAGACTTCATATGGTCAGAAGTAGACATTGGGCATTGGGTGTTGTGGGCAGCTCCCAGGAATAGACATGGTTGTCAGTATAAATATGAAACGGGGTAGTGCATTAAAATAGTTAGCATACTCAGCAAAATGTCACTGAACGCTGTATATTAAATCATTTTGTTCAGCTGCTACCATGTGCACTTGCTCTGTTGTATGTGTATGGCTACAAATTCAATTTGGGTCTCAGAACTTGAAATAAACAGACCGTAAAAAGGCCATAAAAAGAGGTGCCTTTTTTAAAAATGTGCATATAAAACATGTATGTTACTAGTTTTTCAAATTAAGCCAATATAAAAGGCTAAATGGAAGTAAAAATTGGATATGATAAGTAAAATTGGATACGATAAGTGAAACTAAGGTAGAATTTATTACCTTTTAGAATCACATGCTGCAAAACTAAAAAGTTGGATATAGATATATTGTTTAGATAGAGAAAATAATGCAACACACTTTTGCCAGTGCTGTGTGTTTACTCCCATTTTGCTTTCTGCTTGTGTGTGCATGAATTCTGCTGTTTAGATATACATTTGCACCATGACATTGGACAAAGAATCAGATAAGAGCAGATGTGCAGTATGCAGTTTTTTTTATTTAGATTTGGCAAATCCTATTGCTGTCCTATCTGGAGAAGGGGCACTTCTATCATCCAATTTACTGCATTCTTTATTGACATACCTTCAATAAATAGGTTTTGGTTGATGGAATGATGTGAGGTAAGAGCATGTCAACATCAAGAGACAATGAAGTTTGGGTATTGTGTCCTGCTACAGTAGCACAATAACTGTTGATCGTGGATAGGTGTGTTCCCATGCATGTGCATATTTGTGTGTAAGCTAACACTTGCATTGGTTGTAGATGACCCAGATCTCCTCAGAGGAGCTGCATTTTTCATTGTGTCATATGGTCTACACTCGTGGGGGGAAATGCAGGCAAATGAGGTGACAAATAAGTGCTTTTCACTCCAGCTAGTACTCCCTACTGATAAGTGAAGGCATTAGTCCCTACTTGGGTCTTTTTTTTTTTTTTTTTTTTTTTTTAAAGTAATCAGCCATTTGGAAAAGCGCTCTGTTTAGATGGGCCCTATACTAGCACTGTGACAATCCTATTAGGAAAACACTGTGTGTTGTAAGTGTGATGCAAACTGGCTAAAAGTAGGCTGGCTGCTCTCCAGGCATGATTCAAGGTGACGGCAGCAACACAAAGGCACAGAGTTACTGTACAGATCAATACAGGCATATTGGACACATAGCCACTTGTTTAATGTGCTACTCTGTAATGAAACTAAATAGAGGGAAGGGCTACAGGAGGAGGAGCCAGACCAACAATATATGAAGTTTGTATGCTGCTCAGTCAAGAACAAAAAAAGCAGATCACAATCATGTCTGTTCCCATCCTTTAGCCAGACAAAAGATCCCCAACAGAAATAATCACTTCTCAGATATGTCATGAGAGAAGGGCTCAGTGGGCAACAATAAAACACTGAAACACACACGGTGGCACACACAAACTCACTCTCTTGTTCTGAAGAACTGCAGAATAGAGATTGCAAGCGCAGATACACTTGTATGCAGTGTTTGAAGGGGCAACAATGACATAATAGACATACTGTACTTTAAATTACAGGAAGTTTTGATGCATTTCCTGTGTTGCATAGCAGTCTGGGAGCCTACAGAGAAAAACCCCAGACGCCACCAAAGAAAGAGACAGTGTGCAGGGTGAAGAATGGTATCGCAGGTCAATGCTTGCGTCATGAAAAGAATTATAGTTCATATCTCTGCAGCTACGCTTGTGTTCCCCTTTGTATTCAGTTCTTCTTCCCCTTTCTTTTATCTTTTAATGCAACCATTCGTCTCATTGTCGAACACTGTGGCAGAAAAAAATAAGACAGCATCCCATTTCCTCGCAAGGGCGAATAAATCATAGATTCTCCTTCACCATGCCTTCGTCTAATCTATTCTAAATGTATGTCTGTTAAGTCAGTGTTAAGTGAAACGTGTACAATTTTAACAAAATTATCTTTCACTAATCTAAATACATTTACCTTATTAGAGACTATGTAATTCATCATTTGAAAAAGCCAAAACAAAGGGCTTTTCTCATCAGCACATGATTGATATGTTGGTAAAATGCTGTGAACTTGACTGCCATCGTGGGATTAGAGGCACGGTAAAGGGCATGCCAGTAGCAATGGGAATACAATGTTATTTTTGTGTTGTTTTGCACTCAAATGTCCTGCCTGCTCAGGCTGGGTCAAAAGTGCAATGGCAAAAACATGTCTGATGTTGTCAGTACTTTGTACATGACATGTTGGGCATTAGGTCAGCTTCCCAACACAGAAAAACACACATTCTTTCTACACATGTGACTGTGAAATGAATGAATGATCGCTATGTGTTTTGCTGGGGGAAGCATCTCTCCTCATGGGGAAACACCCCTACAATGCATTGCCAACCTCTTTTTTGTTATTTGCCATACATAATATTTTGGAGGACTGTGTGATCTCTCCCATTCTATATGCCCTCCACAGTTTATTAATGGGCCTTAGACAGTATTTTGCCTGCTTTACATATATAATCCATCTCAGTGAACATCAATTGTTATCAAAGCTGTATTAGTAGGGCCATGAAGCTGAAACATGGTACCTCGTTAGTTTACAAATGAATATGTTTTGCACAAAACATGATCACCTTATCAAATTGGAAGCATTGTGATTGATTAAACTAGAGCTGAAAATGTAGCAATATAACTAATTAAATACATGTATTGTTAGAAAAACATTCTCCATTCAAGCTTCATAATTTTGAGATTTTAATGCTTTTCTCTACTTTATATAATTGTAACCAAACCAACTTTGAAGGGAGGAGTTAAACAACTAAAAAATTAAACACATCAATCTGGTCTCAGCGATGTGCATTTTCCGCTATTTGCTGTTCTTTCTATTCAATAACTACAATCATTATTTGCAGCCATAAATTGAATTATCCAACAGTATATACGATACTTATAGCTCCACCTCTAAAGCAGTAACACACACAGGCCAAAAAATTATACTTAAGTGCATTTTGCTTATGGTACTTAAATATTGTAAATTAGTATATTTAGTATTGTATTGTTACTTTTACTTAAGCAAAGGATTTGAATACTTTTCCGCTACTGCCATGCACACCAGTATTAGCTCTTTGTAATTTGTTTTGTTGAATTGTTGTTTAAGCCTCGCAGCACTTACAGGATTTGAATACTTTCAGGACTATTAGAAACATTTGTATCGAGATAAATAACATTTGAGCATGCATCAAGGAGTTTAAATTGCTTCTTTGTGAAGACATGAGTAGACAACATCGTTTATCATTCCTGTTTCAGTCACTGGAAACACTGATTCAAATCAGACTAAACTATATTTACTAATGTAAAATACATTTTAAAAAGTGCATTTTTGGCATCACTATGTGAAATTGTTTTATGGGAAGACCTCCATTCTTTGCTTTAAATGCAGGACGTGTATATTATGCGTTTTTTGTGCATTGTGCTGTATTGGCCAATCACATTCATTAAAGTTCTGTGCATCCATCCTCCCTCTATCCCCTCTGTGATCCATTCGGTCCTCAAAAGTTATTTTTGGTTTGTTTTTTAAGCAATTTTTTTTGTTGTCTTTAAGAATTAGCAAGACTTGTGTTAGTAAGATCTAGATGTCCAAAGCAAATTGATCATTTGTTCTGACAGACTATTGAAGGTGATGATGAGAATCATCTGACTCTTAGAATCACCAAATGCCACCAATCACACCCAAGTAAAGTTGTCTTTTGAACTTGACAAGCTTTCATTCTTGAGTCACCATGCTGGTTGTGCTTTGTTCTAACAGCCTGATCCTCATTGCTATTACTGGGTCAAGTGATTTACTTTTTCCTCCAATACATCTGCTCTACCTGTTCTAACTTTTTATTCTCCCTCTTTGATGGCATATATTCCCTTGTGTATTTTACATCCTCCAACATACATGTTTCTGGCATAAACAGTTGAGTTTTAAAAGAATCGTTGTGGGAATCTAAGTGAAAGGCAGCAGTGCTATTTGGGATAAGCAATGAGATCTATCTAGTAATGTTTTTTGACATCGAAAGAGAGCTCAGATTTTTTTTCTTTATTAATTATAAACTAAAAGGAATTGATGAACATTGTAGCACAATTAAAAACAAAGATTTGAAAACCCCTGTGTTAATTTTCATAAGGGATTAGTTGCTGCCTCACCTTCACTTTAATGCCATTGATTGCATCAGTTATGAATGAGTTATCTTGCCATAAACAGATATAGAAAGAGATAACAATCAAATGAAAATAATTTAAGAGATAACCTTTAACGTTGCCATATTCTCACACAAATACATACCAGATAGCGCAGATCCCCCAGGCACATATAGTACTTGTGCTAATACTGGTTTTCTAAGACAAAGGTGTTGGTGCATTTATTTGCATGTGTCTTTTTACGTATGCATGTTCATGTGTGCTTTACATCCTTCATGTGTGTGTCAAGAGGCTGTCATCAACATTGTAGATAGTTGTAAACCATTTCTTATTGATATTGAACCTTGAATATTTTAAAGATGGAGTGCCTACTGAAAAAATAAAATACAATTCAAGGAAAAGGAGTGTGGTACCTTCAAGGCAACAAAGCAATTTTATTCATAAAGAAATTAGTTTTTTTTAATTTCCTGGGGCTACAGGAATATATAAGTGTGTGTTCTTGCCTGGTAAGGGCTGAAAATACATGAAAAATATAAGCTAATTTAAAAAGTACCCAAGTGTTAAGTTACTTGGCTTAAAACATGAGCTTATGGCAGTTTTGATAGCAGTATCAACATTAGTAAATTGTTAAAGGCAAAACAAATTACATTCTTGAAGCATCGGCATGAACAGTAGCTATGCTTAATTTCTTCAAATGTACCTCAAATGTGCCCTGAGCCAAACTACTGACATTTGTACAAAGTATTTTTTTTAATCTGTTGTTGTGTTATCATTAGATGATACCAATAGTTGTTGTTAAAGATGCTTTAATATATATGTTTATATCTAAAAAGAACACATGATAACTTGTATGTGAAAATATGAATGCAGATTTCCTCACCTCTATAGAGCACATTTCAGTTGATTGTTTTGTATTTCTGGCCTGCAACGTTACTGTTGTGGTTCATTCTCATGGATATCTTAGCATTGTTTTGCAGAAAGAAAAAGTTAGCAAGGTGGTGCAGACGGCGGTGTGTGTTATACTCTATCATTATTATTATTATTAATATTGTTGTTGTCATCATGAATATTATCATTTTTATTCTCATGAGTAAGTGTAGAGGAAAACTAGAGCTAAAGGGAGAGTAACTATTGGACTTTTATCAGGTGACCAGAAACACAAAAGCTTATGAAAGCTTACCTTGCTCCTAATCTACTGGAGGTGTTGTTCACCATTTTCAAAAGGTGGTAATATGTCACTGTTTTTTAGAATTATTATTGTGTAATGCCACAATGAATGATGCAGCCCACAGTATTTGGCAATGTTTGGAAAGGAAGATGTTTGAAGTCCTCCAGCATTCTCGTCTCAAACAAAAAGGGTTGTGGTAGTTGTTATGTTATTATTTTGAATTAAGCCGCAGCTTCATTTAGGCCTGTTTTGATGAGTGGGCTGTCATTGTATGAGTAATCACTTACGTTAACACTTTTGTTATTGACCTGGCGAATGCAAAAAGGGAGACTTAGTTCTTTGTTTGTGTAATCTGAAATAAATAGGCTGACTGTTTTGGCATTACTCAGTGTTATGTGTAATATTAAAAACAGATGTCGTCTTGATGTCAAGCTAGGTATCAAGAGAAGGCTTTCAAGCACAAACATTATTAAGGGGAAAGGATACACGCCAGTGATGGAGATACAGATGAGGCTTTCCAGAGACCTGGGTCTTTGGAAATCCAGGGGTTTACCAGGATGTTGTAACCCAGGGGGAACTCAGGGAAGGTGGGTTTCTGCTTACTCCACTACCTTTCCCAAACAGACAGCAAGGGCAATTTAGCAAAGAAGGACAGAGATTATGGTGGGAAGAACTAGGGCAACAGAGTAAGTAGGAGTAAAGCGATGGAAAGAGGAGGTCGGAAGAGGAAGATGTCTGGGTAAACTGCTTGGACTTAGCTGGTTTACTTCATGATCTATGATCATAAAGCTATTTATTTTGTCTGTGCTATACTATAGTTTGGTTTTGATGGCTGTTGTTTCTTACCTTGGTAGAAAAACTTGGAATTCTGAATTACAAATTATTTACAGATAATTGTGTAGGTTTAGGATCATGAATAAGAAATGCCTCCTTATTGAACACAAATATGACCCGTAATTTCACACTGAACTAAATTTAATGTTTGCAGACACAGCCTCTGATTTAACTCAGAATAATGGGAATGCATACAATAGTTAAGTAGTGCCATCCTGTAATATGACCAAATAAAAGATATTACTCTATTATCCATCCATCCATTTTCCGTAACCTGCTTATCCAGTTAAGGGTCGCAGGGGTGCTGGAGCCGATCTCAGCTGTCAATGGGCGAAGGCAGGGTACACCCTGGACAGGTCGCCAGTCTGTCGCAGGGCTGACATATAGAGACAGACAACCATTCACACTCACATCCACACCTACGGGCAATTTAGAGTCTTCAATGCACCTAAGCTGCATGTCTTTGGACTGTGGGAGGAAGCCGGAGAACCCGGAGAGAACCCACGCTGAGACGGGGAGAACATGCAAACTCCACACAGAAGGTTGTCCAGCCCGGGAATTGAACCCGGGCCCCTCTTGCTGTGAGGCGACAGTGATAGCCACTACACCACCGTGCAGCCTTACTCTATTATACAATACTATTTTTTTCCTCTTATCTTTAATTGTTAATATATTACCATTTATTCAGTCCCTTCTACATTACAGTTAAAGGGGAATTTGGAGCAAGCCCATAAGGCGATGTTTGGTTTTGTCCAATCCAAAAGGACAGTGAAATACATCATATTGAAACCAGTCTAATATGGAGGACTAATTGATCAAAACAAAGTCATAATTACAATCATTGTGGTGATCTGGGCTCATTACCCCTGCTGCATGCAAGAATTTGTCCAAATGAGTGGGTGCTGACAGAGCCATGCTCTGCCTTTCTAGACTTCTAAATTCTGGGTGTCACGCGTACATCATTTGTCTTGGACAGAAATCTATTCTGAATGGAAGGCTTTCATTGAGTCATCCAATAATGAGCCTGTTTGTCAAGAACAAATGCCAGGGTGCTCTGGGAAGTCATTGAAGGGCACATTTTCCATGGTGCGTCAATATGCTGCTCCGTTCACCCAATATTCAAAAAAAAGAAAAATCCAATATCGTTCTTTCTGTGGAACATTACCTGAAATTAAGAAATTGCCATGATACGTGCCTGAGTATGTACTGTATATAGGTGAAAGTATGTCTCTGCTATGTAGCAATGCAGGCAATTTTGAGTGTTTGTCTTTTTCCTTTTCCTCTTTTTCTCACCCGAGTTAGTTACACGATATAAATTTTTAATTGATCCCCCAGCTCTGCTCACATGTTAACAGTTTATTTGCACTGCGATGGGGGTTCTACCGCATCTGATCAATACACCAATCCCAGCAGGGTCCCTGCTGGGATTGGTGACTGACTAGCTGTCAGCAGGTCATCTTGTAGCAGTGATAACGCAGCTCTGGTTTTCTCTCTCTGTAATGGGAAGGCCACATGCCAAAGAAGTAATTAGCCTGTTGGACAGTTGTATTTCTGCAAGAGGAGGTGTATTCAAGACAAGTCCTGCTGATGGAGGCTTTGTGAGTGCAAACCTCCTGCTGCATGAATACAAAAAGACCGTGGAGTCTGCCACTGAGAAAAAGCTTGAAGTAATTTCCCACTAACTTTAACTGACAGTCCACTCAATCCCTTTACATTAAGTAATCGAATTCTGTTAACAGCTGTTCTTTAAATCACATTACTGTTTTTATATTTTCTGCTTTTACCATACAAATAGAATAGTATTGTAGAATAGTGCAGGGAATTATGTACAACAGTAAAGTAGTTTCCCAACCATCACCCAAGCTACATCCTTGGGCAGGTTAGGCATGTGCACCAGTCTCCACTTCATCATGTCATACATTACTCCTCTGAAACAAGGGAGACAGCAAGCACATACGTGATGTGCATGCAGCGGAAGTTTGCAACAGAGAACGTCCTGAATTATTTAATACCAAACAATGCCTGGGTGCGCGCTGAGGATAACAGTTAATTTAGGTAATACATGTTGAGAGCACCGTCAAATATTACCCCTGATACGTCATCAACACATCCAAAACAAAAAGAGTGTAAAGCCACATTGTCTGCTCTTGCAAAATATTGCCAAAGCCATTAATCCTGAAGGGTTTTGAATATAGCCTAGCATAGGAAAAAAGATCTTCAACTCTTCCTTTATGGACATTTTTGTGTGTTTATTAGTGTGTTTTTTATATACACAACTGCATCATGATAGCCTGATTTACAAGAACGGTGTATAAATCTTATATTTTTAGGACTTTCTAGATGGAAGAGAGGGCCATTTGTGGCGAGGTATACCTTACCTACAGCCGCAGGTGGAGTACAGTATCCCTGACGTGTATGTGACTAAATGAAAAAGCTATTTAGTACCATTCCTGTGCCATATATGTCCAGCGGGGCATCCCTAACTAAAATAAATGATGTTTTATGTCTGGGGCTACGCTTGCTCAGCTAGCCATGCTTTGCACAGTAAATAAACCACCAGGCGCAATAAATCCCAGACTAAGATGTATTTCCTGCGCAGACAGCACAATCCTAATCTATCCTAATATGCTATCAGAGGGTATCAGCTCTGTGTGGTTCCTGGTGAATCACACCTCTGTTCTGAATGGAGTAAAGAGATGCTGTCTGAATGAAATAGATAAGCTTGTGTATGTTTGCATGTCTGCATGGGCGCTGTCCCTCGTTGGTTTTTGAGTGACAGCGGGCTCTGTTGCCCAGCGGAGATGAGTTTGCTTTGGATGATTTTTGCATCTCGGCCTTTCATGTGGAGGTGCAGCGTTCCCAGTGTGTGCATTGTTGCCTCAGCTTAATGCTTGCTCCCAGTGTAACCACATCTTCACGCCTGCTGTAAAACACCAGGGGCTCCACAAAGTAATTTTCTGTCACTTATGGTGCACATTTGCAAGTGTGAGCATATTGTCTTGCTTCATAAGACAGCAGTCAACCCGCATTTTCCAAGTGTCAGTAAAATAATTCAACTCATTAGGCTTCCATGTCTTATCAGTTGTTTATGAGATCACAAGAACCAGAACTTTATTGGTGAGTGATTCCCGTAGGCGCTCCCTGCCTTTTATCAGGGCCTGTATCTCTGTATCTTGTGTTAAGCTTACTGTCATCAAGAAGCCCTTTCTCATCTCCATCCACAGTAGTTATCACTGTCCCTATTAACACAGAGCACCAGTGAAAAAAGCCAGCAGCAGCCTCTTACTGATCTTATCAAGGTCATCCCCTGGATAGCGCCGAGGAAAATAAAACAGATAAGAGATCTTCCATAACTTAATTAGCTTTTTATCACACAATGCAATTACAAAATTGTCAAGCCGTTGGTGTAAGAGGCCAGGAACACTTTGAAGGAACTAACAATAACAAAGTGGTCAATGCCACTGGGAGAGCGATGGCCCTTTTTTGTCTCTTCAGCTATAGGCTGTACATCAGTACTGAGGGTAAATCAGAGGAAGCATTGTGGTTTATTTAGCATCCATTGAGTAATGGTAGCCCAATGCAGAACATAGCATTCTGGGGCCAGAGCACCCACAGAGATGCTGATAAGAGAGATTAATGGTGTTGTCTGAGTGGTTGGCATACGATCAGTGCTTGAGCAACCCAAATGTGTCTGCTATCTACAGCATCTGTATCCCTGCAAAGCACTGAGCTGGATGAGGCAAAAGGACAGGATGTCACATGAATAAATAAAGCAACAAGAACAGGAGGGTAAAACAGCCCCGTGCCCGTACATTCTGGTCAGTGCACAAAACCTGCATTAAGCCAACACATGAGAAGAGACGTGGGGATGGAGCGAAAGGGGGGAATGAAAAAATATAAATGTATAAATAAATCAAAAGGTTAAGCAGAGTAAACATAGACTTTGAGTCACAATCACACATAATATGGAAATCTTTTTGTTAGTGTGCTCAAAATTTGCATGGAAATTGCATTTTGGTCCCATGCTCTATTGTGTTATTGTGTGTATGAGTGTGTATGTGGCATAAGGGGGGGGGGGGGGGGGGTCTATTATCACTGTTGTAATCTCACCACTGCAGGGAATCACACTCTGGGTTGTGGATGTGATCTACTTTTTCTCACATGGGCCATTCAAGTTTTACCAAGTGTGCCTAGTGCGATTCATTGGGGAAAAACAGTACCAAGTAATCAATGATGAAATGCTGTCCTTTGCAGTGGAAATCACAGTTTGCATGTTCTCTCTTGTGTGTTATATTAAAATATTACAGCAAAATTTTTCGAGTAAAAGAAATTCACTTATTCACTTTAATTCATTTATTCTTGATAATGCAGTTTCTCCTACCACCTGTAACTATTTCAAAAATACATTCAGTGTTGTAAATTTTATATTAAACAGTTTTAGTGGCTGAATAATAAAAATAAAAAAGAAGATCTAGAAAGAGAAACATCCAAATTGTTTAGTTACTAAAGAGAGAAACAAAATCATTATGTTTGTTGGTCTCAATAGCTGAATAACTGAGTTTCCTTGGTGACCAAAATGTCCAGTCTAACCTAATAATTCCTCAAACTGTGTGCAACACTGAGCCCCTATGATTTCCTTAGGGTTAGGAGCAAACACTGACTGCTAGGAAGAGTGACCAGCTCAACGACATCTGGGCTGGCATGGGAGCCATGATTATTGTCTTACAACAATGAATTTGAAAATGTCAGCAGAATCAACTGAGCTTGTCTCAATCAGACTTATTGGACTGACACCGCTACATTATTCAGACACAACAAACCACAGTCATGTGTTTTAATGTGTTTTTATTTCTATTATATTTATACAGGCGTAACAGGCCCGGGGCCAAAGTCCTGTCGCCAGCTTATCAAGGTCGTAGTTTGATTTATTCAGTAAAATACCACTAAACGGCCCTCTTTTTGTCCCACCCCAGAATACAAATGGGAAAAGCTTTGAGTTGATCAAATGCTCATCTGAGTCCCCTTCAGTTATTCATGTTCACTCAAAGCATTTAAGCTTTACAAGCAGTAGCGACTCTTCTTTTTTTTTTTACGGATAATTCTCTTAAAAAGGCATTAGAACTGATCAGAAGCAATTAAACATTGTGTATAGAGTTTAAATGATTATTGTTGACACTGGAAATGGCAGTTTGACAGCTAGCAATATTTAGCATGGTTGGATTTTTCCTTCTCTAGCGGAAGATTAGAGCTAGCTTGCTTCCCTGGTGAAGCAATGCCCCTCATGGCATAAATCAGAAATCAACTAAGCATTAATTCATATACAACAACGTAAATGAAGATATCGATGCATAATAAACATGATGCTGCTGGCTGGCTGAGGGCTACCAAACGGAATTTCGTTGTATCACTACAATGACAATAAAAACCTCTTTATCTTTATCTTTATGATCATATAACAAAATGTTCCCCCTCTTTGTTCTCGTTTTGTGAGGGCTACCGGCCTGTTGATATAATGTGACAATTTCTGACACAAGCCCTCACTACCAATGAGGAAGTGATGTCTGTAGCCATGGAGACAGACTTTCGTGGCTTGTAAACAAGATGGGTGATGTGAGCTCACTGCAACCCACTGAGGGTGCACTATTTGGCAGGAGATTAATCTATTTTATCAACTATTGCTTATGAATAATGACACTGTCAAGAAAACAAGAAGTAAATATAGGAATTTCAAATTCTAATATTCCCTCATCTCACACTGAAATTGTTTGCTGCTTTTAAAGCTTGCCGCATCATTGCAGGAACATCTGACCAGATGTTTTTCCTTCTGTATATCAATGCAAAATGTTCAGATGAATCTCTCCATACTAAGTCTTACATCACAATGTAACAGAACACATACCTGCTTTAAAACTGCAATTTAAAGTTGACTTCCAGTGAGTCCCTTTGCAGTGTGTAGATTAGCATAGGACACTTTCCATCAATTACCCAAACAATGGTGCATGTCATTTGTGTTTTGTTTGTTTCGAGCATTAAAAACATCACATGGTTTATTTAGAAAGGGAATCTTATCTAAGAGTTTGGAGCCCATTTGATGGGCAGCAGGTATCAATGGCTTTATTTACTAAGGGAACCTGCGTGAAACACTGTTGCTCTGTGGCAAAGCCTTTCCTTGTTTCTGCCATTATCTTGGATCTAAACTTTGCTACTGTTATAATTGAAGTGCTAGTTGCACTGATAACACTCTGTCCCACTGCAACTGGTAGGAGGATGGGCTTTGTCTCTGATTGATCTTAACAGAATTGAGACCTCGGACGTGACGTTGGCACCCCTTGAATGCTCCTGATTGATCACTCCCCAATGATAACAATATATTCTCTTCAGCACTGTACTTTCCAGTTGTCATGGTGGGGTGAAGATTTAGTGTACATTAAAAGCTGAGCCATGTTCTTGACAATCTGAATCCTGCTTGTTTGTTGATAATTCAAATCCAGAAAAAGGTACGCTATCGATCTGAGGGAAGTCTGTAAGTGTCCTCATCAATACTTAAGAGTTGTGCTGCTGCATTCAGGGTTCTTTACAAAGGGGTTCCGATTATGTTTTACGCATACAGTATGCAGTTGCAGATTTATCAATCCCCTCCATGCTCTGTGCATCCATTGAGAGGCCCTGATTACCCTGATGCATTATTCATAGTCAGTCGGTTGACTGTGTGAAGAAACAGGGTGTAATTTAAAGGGCGGGGAATAGAGGCTTGGCCTGTCTTGGAGTGCAGCCTAAGGAGCATGTTGAAATGAAACCACCCTTTTTGTGATCTGCCTGGCATTTATCAGCAGCATTGCTCTAATGGGGATGTCATTGGAGGAGGAGAGAAACTGTCTCACTGGGCTTCAGAAGAGGCACCATGATGGAGATGGAGAGCCGTGTAAAGATTAGCTATATCTCCAAATGAGACCTCCAGTCATATTAGATGAGGGAAATTGTGATTCTTAATCTGTTTCCTATTTATCATATTACACTAATGGCTGTATCCAGGCCGTACAGGCTGATGGCTTATTGGCCTCACTAAGTAACCCATGCAGGATCAGTCATCCTGAGTGTCCAGTGACTCACTTTAGGATCACAGCTGGTAGGTTGCAGGATGATGATGATGACGAATTGATTTGTGACGGTGGTACATCCACAACACACTGACTGGTTGGTTGTAAAGAGCAGTGTGACCATTTCTGTCTGACAGAACCTTCCTGCTTCCTAACAGTAGCCTAAACTTAATGATATGACTGTAACTGTGATGAAATACTTTAATGCTGGTGAAATCAAGCCACCAGCACATTCCAAAATCTTGTGAATAAGTGTGAATGTCTGATTATCTGGAAATAACTATGTACTTTAAATAGTGATGTGACAAGATCCATGTGTAGATGAAGCATTAAGTTGTTAACTTTTGCTCATTAAGCAGTTGGCTAGTTAGCTAGCTAAAGTTAGCTTGCTAATTCCACCATGCTTTCATGCTACGCTGGTTAGGCTGATTGCCGGTGGCAGCGCTGGCTACCTGCTCCCTGCTGTTATGAAACTATTTTACAGGGAGAAGAGCGGACAGCCGCTCCAGGGACAGAGATGCAAGGGTCTGCGCTTGCTAAAGTCGAGTTGCTACAGTGGTCACAGTCCGTCTCAAGAGCTGGTGGCCACTCACCTCACTGCAAATTAGTCTACCACCAGTGGGGAGTGAGGTGAAGAGACCGTGGGGTACGCTAGCTTGCTAATTCCTCATTTGTGCTCTGATGAAAAGTCCATTCATTCAATTCAGTGCCCATATTGCTATTTTTCAAGCTACTTTTGCTGCCAACAGCACCTGTGTTACTAATAAACTTAAAGATGGCTCTATTCTATTCAAGTATCCCAATAAGCCACGACTGAGTAATAGTTTCATTATTTACACCTGTGCTTTTCCTGCTGTAGCATATTGAAATGACTACTGTGGAAAAGGCCTTTTAGATACATATAGTCAAGTTTAAACTGTCTCAATACAAACAAAATATGTTCTTGATTTCCAGAAACTGATTTTCTGAATGCAAAGAGACTGGATTAAAAAGTCCAATGGAAAATTACTTGTTAGCTAGAAAACACAAAAGAAAACACAAAAGCCAAGTTCACATGAATTAATCAAGGAAAACCTTCGCTTTGTCTGAATATACCTCGAGGCACTTAAGCATTAGCGTCACTACTCAGAAATAAGTTTGTAACTTGATACAGCAAGACACAGAGAAACAAGAAAAAAACACACACCCACAGAATCACACTCACAGACGTACAGTATAAGCCTGTGTTCACATAAGTGGACACATCCCTGAGGCAAAAGGTGATCGTTGCAGTGTGTGTGCAGTACTTCACAATGTGCACATTGCCTTGAAAACATTCACTGCCCCATGGGATTTAGATCAATTTTCTATGCTTTTGCTTGTGGTTACAGTCATTACACTGTGAACAAGTGTTTCAATATGTTATTTTTGGAGGAATGTTTGAATGTTTTGTAGCTCCATGATGTGAAATACATACTATACTGTATATCTATTTTTACTTTTCAACACACGTACTACGGTGTAAGAGTGCATCCCATTAGTGTTGTCCATTTATAAAAAAAAAAATCACCAATTTTGGTGTTTTTACCAGAATATAACAAGTAGTTTTGAGTGAACTGGGCTACCTATTTAATCTTCTGGGAATGTCCTGTAAAGATTTGTAGCTGAACCATACATCATAATGATGCTATCTCAAAATCTGTCCACAGACATATCAACACCTGGAAAGGTACAAACCAGTAGTTCCCACTACAGTAGCTGTCTCCAGAACCACATTGTGCCGTGATGACACACACACAGAGTGAGAAAAATAGCAGCTACACGCTGTGGGAGCTGGTAACCATGACAAACATATTTAGAGGTGGAATACAACCAAATACAAATAAAAACACATTTGCTGTATACGCCAAAAATTGAGGTTAAACCTTGTCCGCTGGCGTTAAAAAGGTTTCAACTTGATTGAAAATGTTGTTATTTGGAGCTCCATGATTGTACAGTGATAGAAACAGAAAGGAGAGAGTCTGATAAAAGAGCCCGCTTTCTTTCTAAGTTTCTCTATTAGTTTATCTAAGCCATCACACACTTAGTATAGGAACTTGTCCATTGACTGCTTTTGACTGAAAGACAATAGAAATCCACAGCTGAAAATATACAATACTTTGTACCTAGTTGCATATTGCTATTTCTCTTCAGTTGACAGAAACACTTTGACTCCCTGACAAAATAACTATATTTACGGACAGGGAGACGTCATGGTTTGGGTTTAAATTTTTAGTTTATTAAGGTTAGGGGAGCTTCGTTGTGATGGTTACAATAATAAGTAAAGGTAAGGTAACAATCATGGTTAAGAGCTACCAATGCTAATTCTGACACTTAGTTCAACCATCTATACACCCTGATCTTTTCTGCGCTTCTTCAACTACATGCAAACTAGTCTCCTTGACCACTCTGAATAATGAAAGCATAGGGAAACTGTGGGACAGCAGCTTAACAGTGATAACATAACTATGTTTAAGATCTCCTGATCTCTCTTAATCCGACACAGCTTGTTAATGTCACCATCTTTAGTTCTCTTTACAAATTCTCTGCCTGGCAAGTCCATCCGATAAAATAAATAAATAATAATAATAATGAAAGAAATGTAGGTGCTTGAAGCCAGGCTAATAAAATGCCGCACTCTATTTCATGAATATGAAATAGAGTGGGGCATTTATTTCATAAATATGAAATAGAGGGAACCAAAAAACCTTTGTGTCTTCTTCATGTTCTCTTAAACCACATCAAAATGAGAATATTCTAAGGTGTGTTTTAAAGTCATCCGCATTGGTGTGTTGCTGACGCAGTCAAGGGCAATCTTGTGTAACCAACAGACGGCTCAGTCCCTGGCAAGGGGCAGGTGACAAGAGTCTCTACATTGCCATTTGCATCTGGATGGTGAGCAGGATGCGCCGGGCTGAAAATTAATAAAAATCACTCAAAGCAGTGGTCTGAATGCAACAGCAGACTCATACTGAGAGGTGCTTCAGCACAGGTGGATGCATTATGCACACACTTGTTGTCTTTTGCTTATACACCCACTTGTATTGTCCTTGACATGGTCAGTCAATTGGATTGGGACTAGGTATATATATATATATATATATATATATATATATATATATATATATATATATATATATATATATTGGTGGCAGACATAGTCAGGTAATGTGGTTACGTCACTTGAGACTCAACAAGGAGCGGGGACTGTACCGCTCTCTCGGCTGGTTAAATTCTGTGCTGTTACTCATCCATAATTCTAATACTAAAAAAATATTCTGAAATTTTTTGTGATTATTTAGGAGGAATGAAGGAATTCATTAATAAACAATTTGTAATGAGAAATAGCTTTCACAGGCTGCTTGGTTTAGTCTCATTCAGTCAGTCAATCTCATTGACCCCATTTCCAAAGCTTTCACAAACCCACTGTATATAACCTTGCATGCACCAAACGGACAAACAAAAAATGCAACAAGCTGCTGGAAAAAGTAAATTATGTAAAGAGCCAGATATTTTTTTCAGGAGATGGTGGAGGCCAAAAACAGAATTAAAAGGAATGTGACTATTGAATGGACTTCAATCATCAGGAGGAGAGAACCATGAAATAAAATGTATGCTTATGTTGCTCTGTCACAAACATTTAGACATATGAAGATGTACTACTCTCATGTCTCACAATATCATGTTAAAGGATCTGGTCATATTCTTCTACTGTAATGTCATAATCTACCAGAATAAATGATCAAAGTTTTAAAAGTAAAATGTCCTTAAGAAGGTGTATTTTATGGAAAAATATTGAAAAACACTAAAAAACATCTTCCTGACCAAAATGTCTGTTTTCACTCTAAACATGATGGTGGCAATCTTGGATTTCTTGGTCAAAATGACAGAATCAAAATCTTCATGGTTGAATTACACAAAAAAGTGTCTTCATACCTTATGTTAGGTTCAAAAGGTATGTTCTGAGGGACCTGGGCCTCCTTTATTCCACTCGTTATACACTCTAGCTACAATAGTTTATTTTTCTGAATTATTTACTCAACTTTATTTTTTCAGGTTGCTCTCTAGAGTACGTTGGTTTTCAGTGCTAAAATCTTGGCAAACAGTAAAACAATGTTGCAGTGCACATCATTATGAGATGGTGACGGATTATTAAATTATGTCGAAGTCCAGAGCCTGACAATTGCTTCTTAGGTCGGCCAACCTGACCCTGAAAGCAACTTCTTAACTACCCATCACTGCCAAGCAAGACTTATGGTCTACAAGCACCTGAAGCGTAGAAAATAGCATCCTAACAAAGTGGCTTGGCAGAGTGATGGAAACTCATTTCACAAAAACCAACAGCTGTTTGCTAAATCATCTGTAAAAGAAACCATAGTGCCAAAATGCAGTTTAAATAGAACATGTTAATGCCCCTCATATTTAACCGCTCACTGAACAGATGCTGGCTTCTTTTAATTAAGCAACCTCTGAGTTTTGTTACTACATGACGAGTGCTAATGCAATCTGCTTCACAAACCTGTAACTACAAACGCTGAACATCCCATTTTCCACGTTGCTGAACTGGTTCTAATGATCTGTCTATAATGGCCTATAATGGCCTATAACCATATAACTAAGTCCTGAGGTGGTGAAGCCAGCAGTCAACAGGTTAAATCCAAGTTTTACTGACAAACTTTATTGTTTTTACTTAAAAAGTTATAATTATAAAGTATGCAGTCAATAAATTATACATTGTTTTGCTGCTGCTATGATACATAAGGGAGATACTTTTGACTCAGTTCGATATCTATTGCAATACATTTTCAAAGGTTTAGGATACTAAATGAATACAAAGTACCTTATTAGTGGCCAATAAATAGTAATGATTGTCTGCTCAAAGATCACAGCCATAAGCAATGTAAGTTCCTTCCAGAAAAACAAAAAAATCTTTGTAAAGTTACTTCAGGAAATGGCATTTCTCTCACATTTTGAGTTCCGGCAAGGCAGCAGTGCCAGCCCCTGTGGTCCGTGACATTGTTTGCAAGGTTTAATTAAGTCACAGCCCTTCTTGATTGAGTTAGTTAAAGTCATGAGCCCCTGTTAACTTTGGAATGGCTGAGTGAAGCACATTCCTGTTGTTGCTTTGATTATTTTTAGTCGTTAATGGATCAGGACCCTGGATAAGTTAAGGAAAGTGTACAGGCAATTCTACCGCATCCAAAGAAGACAACCTTTATCCATGGAGGTCTGAGTAAATCCGTTGGATTACTGGAGGCTAGGTCCTAGCCCATTCTTCAAAATATAACCTGCATGTTTGTTGATGAGTCACTATACCAAGCTTGATATGCATCAAAAGGGAAAATCATATTTATGATTGGATTTGTGGGAGTTTTCAGTCGTTTAAAGTTGTAAAGATGTAATTATATAAATATATATATATATATATATATATATATATATATATATATATATAAATGCACACTAGTCCTGTCAATAATCAGGATGTTTTCATGGACTATCATGTTATTCAATTTCTACAAATAACTGATCATAGCATTAGGCCTATCTAAGTTCATGGTGACTTTCTGCAAAGTGTACACTCCTTTCCTGGATGCCTCAGCTTTCCAACATATCTGTCATTCTGAACAAACAAATTATTTAACCGACAAGACATAATGTATAGCATTTTCTTGAGCCTTGAGAACAGCTTCTAGTCACTAATTTGATCCATGCACAAGGTGTCAAAATTGAACTCTAGCTCAAGTTCAACACATTTTTCTTCTTTAAAGACAGTAAACTTCCACAAATTATTTTTTGGGCCAATTACAGGGAGTATGACAAGCTGTATACAAAGCATTGACATATTATTTCTCTTTAAAGCTGTAATGGGAGACTTTTGGGAGACCTGCATCGGTGTCCCATTAATTTCCCGAGCTGTGGCAGCCCGTCATCATTTTAATAACGGGCTCTTGTTTACCATGTTTTGTGGGTGTGACCTTTTTCTCACGTCATCAGCAATCATATCTTTATAACCAATGTGTTTACTTGA
The DNA here is from genome assembly GCF_027596085.1 of Anoplopoma fimbria. Taxonomy (NCBI): domain Eukaryota; kingdom Metazoa; phylum Chordata; class Actinopteri; order Perciformes; family Anoplopomatidae; genus Anoplopoma; species Anoplopoma fimbria. The sequence goes on from NC_072450.1 coordinate 11,757,195, forward strand.
GCACAACGTTGTTTACAAGAGCACACAGTTTTGTCATAGATCTGGCCTCTTAATGTTGCTCTCAAAGTGAACCAGATTGATGCATTTAACAATTAAATGTACAGAATTTTCTGCAGGGGGAACATGATCGAGGTCCCCTGGTCTGACGTCCTCCCAACATAGTTTCACAAATTTATTCTGGAAACACTGCTGCTACTATCTGTAGTTGAAGTTCATCAGTCGAGGGCGGCTGTGGCGTAGTGGAGAGCAAGGTAGTTCTCCAATCAGAGGATCGGTGGTTCGATACCCGGCCTCGGCAGTCGATGTGTCCTTGGGCAAGACACTTAACCCCAAGTTGCTCCCGAAGGCTTGCCATCGGTGTGGACTGGATGTTGCATGAATGTTAGTTAGAGTCTGATGGTGGCACCTTGCATGGTAGCCTGTCATCAGTGTGTGAATGGGTGAATGATATGTAATATACTACTGATTGTAAGTCGCTTTGGATCTGCTAAATGACTGTAATGTAATGTAATCAGTGAAAGAGCAAATAACAAAGTCTCCTTTAAAAAATTGAAAAACTACAGCTAAGGGTCAAAATTCAGTAAAGCTTACATATAAAACTTTTCAAATATGAATTTGTTACTTATAGTTAGATCACTCTTTTCACTACAAGGCACCCATTTCACATTACACAGTCATTTGATCCATTGTTTGGTGAAAATATAGATGCAACATGAAAAAAATATTTTTTCAGTCACATTCTTCAGACATTCTCGTTGACAGCATGGTATCAATTATCAAAGTGGTAACACTGAATATAAATGCTCTCTACTCTGGTAGCACAAGATGAAAGCTGCCTCTTGAGGACCATAGAATAGGGTAAATAAGGACAGTAAGCCTTTAGGCCCTGTCTTAGCAGGTGGGTAGACCACTTGTGTCTCAGTTTCTTAGCCTCTGGTCAGATCCTCCTGCACAACTCCTCAGCAGCACAAGAAAGCTACCACAGTTACCCATGCAAATCTGACAAGATAATGGTATTAATGGCTGCACCTACAGGCACAACAGTTTCTGTACTACATTGATAACACTGAAAACTCTGTACACGTTCATAGTAGGAGTTAGGAGATCTTAACTAAAAGTTTACGATAAACATCTTTATGCAGAGATTTATGTTTATTTTATTTGCACTATTGAAAAATATAAAAAACAAAAAAATGACTTAGATAAATAATATTACAGTCCAGGAAGAGGCAGAAAGCCTACTGGGCTTATTTGATACATAAAATAAAAATGTCACAATACTATAACGAATACAAAAGGAATATACATATGGTATGAAATATTGTTTTGGAAGGTTGGAAGGAGTACATTTATACATGAAGAAGCCAACACTTTAAATCCTGGAGGTAACAGTATCTTAATGCTTTGGTATACATGTCTTCTATACAGTAACTGAAAAATTGTCACACACGTATTTAACGGAGGAAGCGAGTAGGCGGCCATAAGTCTGTGTGCGTTCAAACAAGAAGTGAAAATACAGTGGTGAGAACGAGCATCATTCTGCCTCTCTCATGCTCTCTCGATCTCTATCTGTCTGTATGCTCTGGTAAAGCCGAGGCCAGTTTGGCTTCATTTGCAGCACAAGCCTCTTAATCCCTGGAGTCTCCAGTGTAGAAAGGGGCATGAGGAGCATATGGAGGGCCTCTGATCCTTATTAGTACAAGGCACAGACGGCTGGAAAAATCCAGGTAATTTTAGAAAGTTGGATTTTTTTTAAGCCTTTTTGGTTTTATCATTATTTCCCCTCGCATCATGGCCCATGAAGCTTCCTTTCCTTCTTTTGTGAAATCTTCCTTCAGTGAACAATTTGTTTAGATTTTAACAAAAGGGTTAGAAGGGAGATGAAATATTAATTTTCCTCATGTTTTCCAAAATATTTAAAGTTAAGAATTCTCTCTTTTTTTTCTGTGTATGTGTTCCCCTTCCGCAGAAATGCCTTACTTTACGCGTACTGCTCATTCATGTGTTAGAGCTGCCCACTAAGACCACAGTCTTCAACTGCAGGTCTCTAAATAGCTCCACTTAAGCCGTTGGGGTTAGGAAGATGGGATTATTCATTCACTTCCAAAGCCAACTTTGCTGGATTTTTGACCCAGCAACCTTCCAGTCCCACATTTGCTGCCATTGGCTTCCAGTTTGGTCCATGATTTGACTTCCTCTGGCATATCATGACGTAGCTGTAAAAAATGGAAACGAGAGACCACCCAGTTTAGTGAAGCGTTCTCACAAATCACAAATTACTCCATCGTCTGGAATAAATCCTTCCACTCTGCCTGAGTGGATGCGATGCAGCAGCCCAAACATCACCTATCGTTCTGTGTACTGGCAACATCACATGTTTATCTATTAATAACATTTGTACCGAGAGTAGTTCAACCTTAACTTCACCCCACTGCTCAAAACAATGAACTATGATTTACTGTGCTGGATGAATGCACCTCTCAAAATCACAGACTTAATATCTAGAATAAGATCACATCTCTCAAAATAAACCTGTTTGCAATGATCCCAACCAAAACCATTTTCTGCTTGATTCAAATACATAAATGCCAATATCTAAGAAGTTTCTTGTAAAAACAAAATAATTAAACTATCCATATAAAGTCTTGAAGCCCCAGATTTATGTATGTGTATGTCTGAGTGGATACCAAGTACCAATAACTTAATGGTCAGACTGTTCTCAAACATCGTGCATTGCTATACTTACAAAAAGTAGTGCACCGTAGGGAAGTCATTGGGTTGGATGGGTGGGTAAAATGCTGGTCTTTTGTCCAGAAAACTATCGATCATGTTTGTAACCAGAAGTCACAACATTGATTTATGTGTCACATAATGGATGTTTATTATGAAAAGGCTATATGGATGTACATCATACAAAACGTAGGAGGATACATTGTAAGAGCAAATATCACAAAATGTCCCTAAAAAACTTATCTTTCACGGTCACACTTTGGTTTAATTCTTCAAGTGATATGGCTGAAGACTGATCCTGGGGGGGTTCAATATACAATACCCATAAAGAGTTAGTCTCTGAGGGCAAAAACGTTTAAAGCTGCCGAAAAGGCCATACTTGAAGGCATGGAGAAAAGCCTGTGTTCATAGAGGGAGGGTAACAGAAAACACCACACCTGCAGACAGACTTTTCTCTAAGGAATTTCCAGTGTTCTCTCAGTTGTATACACAAAATGCAAAAAGAGAGCTTGAGATAAATTTGAAACCCTGTCTGCCTCACCTTCTCACCTCTACACAGTCGGCCATTTGAGCATGGTTGTTATATTGTAAAAAAAACACTGTAGAGTATTTGTCGTATACTACTCGTATAATACTTTTTTTTAAAGCTCCTCCAGCAGGGTGACACTTTTATTTTTACCGAAATAGCTTAACAACGGTTGGAAAGATTACCTCTAAATTTTGTACACACATTCATGCTCTTCTCAGCATGAACCCTAAAGACTAATACCAACTCTTGATTAGTGGCCGTAAGCTTCAAACTGTGACGCTCCAGGTACCCCTCTAGCATCAGGAATGTTTGGTCAGTTTCGGCTCTTAACATACAGTGCCTTTTCAAAATAAACTTCAGTGTACAAAGGAAACATACGGTAAAGTCAACATTGACTTGGTTTCACACGGCACATGTACAGCGATCGTCCAGGTGAACGTCCTGTGTTTGTTTGGCTCATCTAATATTCCCAGACTTTGTTTCTCTTTATACTACAGTTGTTTTGACTGTCTAATAATGAAGCGGGTGGGTTTACATTGGAGTTAGTTGAAAACCAGTGCGTCTCACAAAGATGCTAAATGGTGCCTGGGTGGGTCCATATCAGACTCTCAGGGCACTACCTTTCGATTTTCAGTAGTTGGGATTGAGAACTGGTTGCATTGTCAGGTCAAAATTATATCTTGTACAATAACTTGGTTTACGGCCAAATACCTTCAAAGTAAAAGAGTACGAAGAAACAAATGTTAGCTTGCTAGCATGGCTATAGACTATTTTACCTCGTCTGTCCTACACAAGTACTGATACAACCATTTACATACACATGCACATCCATTTATTATATTTTACATGCACATGTGGACACAAACAGAATACATAACTTAACTTCAGATTCTTCTTCTACTTGTGTCGTTAACATGACCACATCGTATCTGCTGTTTTCTGTGCAGTCACATATTTTAGATCACAATGCCATGTTGTTGTTACTTCTCTGGTCAATTTCACTTGTATGTATATACTATATATAAATGACTGTATAGTAGGCGCATCAATCCTCGCACTTAGTTGGACTAACATGTTAGCGACACTAAATGTCCCGGCTATCATGAGTGCCAATCTACAGCACTCACTCTTTTTTCCTAATACGGGGCTGCAAATGTCAGAGCTTTTACAAAGTGGATTCATTACACATCTAGAAAAAGGAAGGGAGAGCAAGGGCAAAGCCACTCATCCTGCATCGTCATTCAGATCACTTTTGCCCTAACACCTCTGTGCCACGGTCTCTAATCCACAGCTTTATTTTTGTTTTTCTGTATTTTCTTTAAATTTATCATGAACAAGATCTTGTCTCATGCATTCATAATTTCTGTGCCCTCAGAAGTTCCTAACGGGGGCAGTGTATTTTTTTTTTTCTTTCTGTGGTGTGATCATTTGCATAACTAATCTGGTATTTACATTCATCAATTGCCTCATTAATTAGGTCAGTGATCAAAGCAGGATTTCTCTATCACTCGGGAGGGGCAGGAAAAAATACATTCTGATAGCTCTCTACTGCTACAGTTCTACGCAGTAACAAAAAGAAATAAAAGCAGGGAGTTTGGGTTGAGATCTAACGCATAATTTCTTATGGAGAGCCTGCTGAGAGATACTGCACTCTTATGTAACTCAGCAACATCATTATGAAGACAGTCAGAGACGGCAGAGAGCCTCCATCTTTAGCCACTACCTCTGGCGGAACAGTCAGATCGCCCACGCCATCTACTGGTGGATAGGTGGATGGATTTTAACCACCTCTAATGACCACCCAGGGGGGACAGCCAAGGGCCGAGGAAAACTAACAGTCCTTTCAGGGACTGGATTTGAAGCTTTGAACACTGATGACATGTATGATCCACCATCGGCCGGTATCATTAGTCATGTGAGACAAGTCCAGGCTCTGGGACTCGCAGCGCCGTTCTCCTGCTCTCCGGCTCCTTTGTCTGGGGTGATGTGTAATTTGTCTACTTTCCAGATTCATCTGACCTTCCTCTTGACAAGGCATTGTATAAAAGACAGGTTTGTGTGTGCTGGGCATTTGTGGTATCTTGCTGACACATACAATGTAACCATTGAGCAGCACTGCTGAGGCCCCTGCTCCACTTCTCCAATCCTTCATCTGCTGGCAGCACTACATCATAATCTTGAAACACCAAGTATTAAACAGGAAAGGTGCACAAACAGAAACTGCTGATCCATCTGTTTTATATATGTGTAAAAAAAAAAAAAGACTTGAATTATGAAATATATACAAAATGGAAAAAGGCGTGATGAATTTGAAATGCATGACTGGATTGAAAAATGAGTGTTGCCGTGCTTTAATTGCACATATTGAAGTTTTTGCGCCTCACTGAGCTAAGCATCCTATTATTTCACGAGTTCACTCATTCTCCACAACCTGCTTACGATAAACTTTCTGCAGAGAGAGACTATATATAGTGTTATGTTTAGGATTTTAAAAGTAAATTACCTAACTAACTGCAGTAACCATATATATTAATTCATACATTTCCAGTTATCGTCAAAAAACAATAAATAAACGGCACACTTGTAGTTTTCATTTTAGCTTTATCGTCAATGGAAAGCGATCCTGAAATGCATAAATCATTCTTTAAACTAGTTGTTTTATTTTACAGTAATTTATTACACAGCTTTGTGCACAACAATTACCTTATTTTGTTCTTGCTTATCAAACACAACAAAACTCCCTAAAGGAAACTTCCAGTAATTAGAGGGAGCAGAACATCCCCCCCACCCCAACCCCCTTAATTTCTCCTGGCCCTTCACTTTCACCTCACCCTCCAGAGTATATAGACCCTAGATACTAATGCAAGTTATTCAGCAGGCTGCCAATTAATCCATTTTGACCCCATAGATTCACATAGGTCTGCGGCTGCTCCTCAAATACCCAGGAGCCATCAGCTACCGCTTGAGGTCTTAACCTTCATAGAACAGAGCTGTTTCTGACCATAGATGCATGCAGATACATTTGATTTTTGTTTCAATGAACAGCTTGTTGTCAGGTATGGCTCACAGACCTGTTCTCTTTTATAACATGAGGCTTTGCAGATGCTTTTGTCGCCATCATATTAAGGTTTTTAAAACTTTGCAGTATAATGTTGGTTACAGTACCACGTAAATGAAGACTAGAAGTTGCTGTGCATATAGGTTTTATAGTTGAGCTTTTGTTGCACCTATTGTGAAATGGAACACAAAGGGCTGTCCTCTTTGTAGATATTTTACTATGTGCGTAATTAAACATTTTTTTTTATAGGATCATATGTTCTGTTTACTCAGCAAAAAACAGCCAAAATGTATCTAAAATCAAATGAGCTAGAGGGAGGGCACGCACGCTGTAGTAACTACAATTAAAGAGATAATATAAAATAATTAAATGCTATTAAATTACCTGCTGTTTAAGTCAAATGGGAAAAAGTGTGGTGATTGCACATCCAGATAAATCTATGAACATTGTGTTTAAATATATTGCAGACATACGTAGTAGCAAGCTAGAAATAGTTGATAGGTCAGAGAGAACATCCCAGCCAGACTTGAGTACTGGGGTTGCTATGGTGTTTGGAGACACTGGAGAAAACCAGACCTATATTTTGAGTTGTGAAAATTTCAAGGTAAAAGCAAGAGACAGCAAATCACAGATCAGGCAGCATTGTCCATTGCCACAGATTTAGTGATGGCTCTGTCCCAACAACAGGCTACAGCCTCCAATTCTCTAGTGAGCTGCTGAACTGTAATTGCCTTCTGTTGCTCTTATCAAACTCCTGCCACTTTCATGTCGCGCTTCCTTTTCACTGCCCTACTCTTACCCCTGGGAACCTCTTTAGAGTAAACAGAAACAATGCAGTTTTTTTTCTTACCCTGGGAAAAGACTTTGCGAAGCCCCAACAAAGCTACATTTACAAAGCCACAAACACTCACATCCTACTGCAAACATGCTTCTCTTAGTTCGGACCACTGAGAACATTTAATGATGCAAGAGGAGGGTAGATGTCTTGCTTAAAGACAGCTCAAAAGGAGAGGGCATTGTATTATTTCACCTTATGCAGTGTGGGATAACCAGTGCAGTGAGACTAATGAGAGACTTAGGAAGATGTCTTTGTCACTAATGTGAAAAGTGACTTTGTGCTTATTACCACCAATTTGTTTTGTGTTCCTCTGACAAGAGCTTCTATCTGCAGATAAAGAGAGTCAGGCTTATTCTCTCTCTACAGTGAATTGGTTTTGGTGTCTGGTGCCAACTTGTTAAGACACTTACACAGCGACTGCACCATTCTTAATGGCAGCAAATTCTCATTGGGGTATTGTAGGTACAGGCTATCAATGTGTATTTTAATGTGAAGACTTATTGAAAAATATTGTGCTTAAACAAATTCTAGTGATTATATGTGGGGATTGATTCACATGTACCAGTGAATGAGAGAGACACAAAGAGAGTAAAGGTGAGGCAGAAGAGGGGTAGGGCGATATAGCAGAAATGGAAGTGTTTTTGGGGGCCGTGCAGAGGACCAGGGGAGTAAATAGGAGTGTGGATGACAGCGATGCCCCTCACTGTAATAAGTAATAAGTAAACACATCACATGTGATTTATTGCAGGGCCAGGATGACATTTTCAGCTGCAGGACAAGAAGCCAGGGTCTTGTTTTTTGGGGTTTTTTCACGCAGAGGACACATCCTGCATACTTATTCTCGTATTTCCCCAGTGAAGAAAAAGCAGTCTGCTTATCTTGCAAGAAGAAGAGAGTCCAGTCGCTTGGGCTGAAAGGTGTGAGTGGAACGTCATTGGAAAACATGGTTTGGAGGTTGCAGCTTGTTTAAAACCCAAGAAGTGCACAATGACAAGAATCATAAGTTGTTCCTGCCATTGGTTTGCTTTGCATTTATATTTATTATTTGGTTAAGTTGTCCCACCAACAGCAAAGAACACACAGAAGAAGCAAACATAATCCAGATTTATCACAAAAAACTTGCAGTTGGTCCTTTTATCACTACTTACTTTTAATATCTTTCTCTTTTTTGAAGACTGAGATCATGGATCATCAAGTCCACAGTTTGTTCCAACACCATTGGGCCCTGTCTAGCTGTCCAGGAGCATTTTGTGCTTTAAGAAACACTCTAAAATGCAAATTGCAAAAAGGCCAACTAATTATTCCTGATGTGAGACATATGAGCTGTTGCTTCGACAGAGCTGGCATTGCTTTTTCTTGAAATTGCAGTAACTGCTTTTTGATTTAGACCTGGACTCAAAATAGTTAACAAGAGAAGAGAGGTCTGGCAAAGCAGATCCCAAGTCAGCATACCAGAGCAATTACGCCAATCAATGGAAGCTCATGCACAATAAAACTAGCAACAGAAGGGTGTTGAAAAGTGCTTAAGTAGTCGAATGTCCCCATGCTGAAGTGTTAACATACAGTTATATAGTGTAAACTATATTTAGTGGCTGGAATCAGAGGCTGCAGTGACACAGAAAAGCCTCAGTGTTGAGAGTCATCCTTGCCAAAAAAAGAGCCATATTGGGCAGCATGCTATCACCTGATCATTGCTTTGTGCTTATCACTCACCAACAAAAGCAAGTTCATTGTCTTTATGAATACAGTGCAATTTATCACATCTAGCGACAGATAAGACTTCTGCATTTTCGGGATTTTAGAGTGAGTATAATGCTCGTCATTCTATCGCTTATTTGAGATTATCTTTACAATGACAAAGAGGATTTTTCTTTTTCGTGACTACAGTTGACACAAGCAAGATAAATAAAAGTGTGAAAGGATTATGAGGGTATGTGCTCTGACAGGTCTATAAGGTTAACAATTCTGGGTACCAATAAAACCTTCTAGACGCCATTCTGCTCTCTAAAAAAAAAAAAGGGAGCATTAGTATCTTAGCACTCATTTAACCATAAATAGACCCACAAGGGGGCAGCCATTTGTTGATGTCCTTGTCAGTTTAGATGTGGCTGTAAGAGAAAGTTGAGGAGCATTCCATTGCATCAGTAATCAGTAAAGAAAACGTGTAAGACCATTAAACTCATTCAACATGTTATTGACATCCTCTTTTTCCATCAATAGGCTTTTATCTAAAGCTCATCTCATATAGGTTTTTTTTTTTAAAAAGAGCTGTTTCAATTAGTCACATGTGGGAAAAATAACATAATACCTTCATACTTGCAGTTCACAGCTTCTCAGACCATGTTTAGACTACCCCACCTAACTAACTCCATAAGCATTTTCACTGAAAATGACTTGTATGAGATCCAATTTCAGTTAGAGGAAATTAATAGATGCGAGTCTTCCTTGGGACCCTACACAGTGAAGACAAGAGAGGGAGGAGAGAGCATGACCTCACGTCTTCATCCCTTTCAGGTCACGTGCATAGGTTTGTCTGCCAACATTCGTCCGCCTACAATGTGATCATCAGGAAATGCCTGGGAAGTGTTTTAACCTGCCCATCTTAATCCAAAATGCCAGAACACTAAATCAGGCAGCCCAGAGCAAATATTCCAGTTGTTTTTTGGCTTGGCCTCTGCAGTGGGTTTGCACTCTCGCTCTCTTTCTTTTCTCTCAAGCACTTTGGCATTGATCCCGCATAGCAGCATACATTACAGAAATACTCTGCCGTTCCACTGGGCCAAGGCAGCATGTGTTAGTGAAATATTTATTACACACCCCTGCTTTCCTTGCAACTGTAGTGCTCTAGAGCAAGGCACCAAAACCCTTCAGTGAAACGGCACAGGGGCCAACAGTAGAAGACTGTGTGCAGACTGAGCAGCTTTAAGGTATGACTGCATGTGACTGTGAAGCAGGGCGTTATTGCAATAGAGCACATGTTCTCAGCACAGCCCTCCCAGGATAAATAAATGTTTAAAAAAAACACTCTTAGGCATTGGCCTCTGACTGCGTAATATGTAGCAGAGATATTCTGTCATCCTGTTGGGACTGTCCAGCATCTATTAGTTTAAGATTGATTTCACATGTCTTGAATCAATGTGAAATTAGATTTGTAATATTATATAGTAACTTCACTGTACACAGTAGATTGGGGTTTGTATTAGTGGTGAAGTTTATTTCTTTGCTGTAATCATTGTGAATGATAAACATCATGCCTTCAACCCCTCCGGGGAGTGGAAGGATAATAATCTTGGTTCTTCCCAAAGAGTAATGGAGCTTAGATTTCCACACCTATTGTCCTAACCCCCACTTTAAGCAAGACAAGTTTTAAAGGTGGAATTTCAGAAAGAAGCTCCACATTCAACACCTTACAGAAATGACTTAGATGCTTCACATTTCTGAGTAGATTCTCTCCTTTAACTTGGTTTCAAGATATTTTGGATTTTTAGTCTTATTGCTGACCATTGATGTGAAATTTCAGAGCCTACAAAATGTAATCAGGCCTCAGATCAAAATGAATAATGATATCTGGCCAAGGAGGCTAGTTCTCCTTTTAGAAACACAGCCTCTTGGAAGAGATAAGGGGAAAGAAAATAGTTGTTTCGCTATTCTCTTATCAGTGAGAACTGCATAATGTGATCTGACTCAATGGCGTATCAGATCAATCACTCTGTCTGGGTGAGGAGGGAGGGGGAGAGAGAGGGGGAGAGGGAAAGAAGGTGGAGACTCTTTCCAGTTGTAGGAGAAAAACCAAACTCCAGTAAAAATGTTAATTACTTTTTTAGATGAAGATGCATTTTCCTGCTCCTTATTGCCATTTGCTATAACACAATACAGTGATATATACATAGTGAGAGCTTATTCATACATTAATCACAGTTTGCAGGGGTTTGTATGGAATTAATACAATGTGGATTTTAGCATGACCAGTGATTACCATTATTAAACATTAAATCTATACATTATCAACCGAACATTTAAGGAATAGTGCATACTGTAGGGGCAGTGCAACAACTCCACAATAACCCATAACCCATTTATTTAGAAAAAGCAGAAAAAAAACATTGTTGAATTACCATTTGCTGAACACTTTGAATGCTCTCAGCCAACTGAATGGGCATTATCAGTGGTTATCATTCTCATAGATATGGGTTAGAAGGAGCCTGATACACCTACTAGTACGTTCCGAAGACCATTATCATTTCGAGAAGACGATGGCGACCATCTAAAGTAAAACTATGTTGGTAGTTTATTTTGAAAAGAGACTGTATGCATGACATGAGCAGAAAATGTAGATTTCCTGTGAACACACAGGTTTATTTTGAAAAAGATACTATGGATGAAACGATTGGAAACATGCCGTCCAAAAGTGACGCTATAGAGGAGTACCTGCAGCTTCACAGTTTGACGCGTAGGGCCACTGACCAAGCTGTGGTATTTGACGAGTTGGTAGTGAGGATGTGTTGCATATCACGTCAATCCGTCATGAATCAGCCCCATCATTCAGGGCAAAACACGCGTGTGTTTCTGTTAATCACTATGAAACAGGTCTGAAGTATTTGAAAAGCTTGACAATACAAATAGTTCCAATGGAATTAGGAGCACAAATGTCTATATGCTTAACTGGTGTTACGATTATGAGTGCGCCATTGGAAAATGTTCTCTTCCTTTCTCTTGCAATGTTGCAAAGTCAAAACAGGGTTACAATACAAATTAAATAAGTCAACTGGAAATATCAAAAGCACCAGGACACATATTTTTTCACCATGAAGGTAATGTTCGCTTTGTTAGTGAGCTAACTACAGCTGATAAAATCTGACAGAAACAAACCAGCTAAATCAACGGTCGCAGACTGGAAATGAGAAACTTCAGTTTGTCACCTCTATTTTCAGGTGCATTAATCTGCTCTCAGCACAGGTATTGCATCGCACAAACGGCATAATAACATTACCCTGCCCTCTAAGAGATAATTCACTCCACACCTTCACAAATCCACTGAACGAAGGCTTTTCTATTCTTTTTGTACATTATTCTCAATGTGGATGTGTTTGAGTGTGCCTGCCTTTGTGGCAGTACAGAAGAGAGGCCTTTGATGACGCTTTCTCCTTGAACAATATCAAGCGGAGATGTGAGATGATTTCAGATTGGGCCCGTTCTCTGTCTCTGTGCTCTGTATCCCGGCTCAGCCAGGATCTGATTACGAGGACCTTGCTGTGTTGTCTATAGAATGTAACAAAGGGGGGACATGAGAGTTGAGAAAGGAGAGAGAGAGAGAGAGAAAGATAACAGAGGAAGGGTAGTTCTTTGGGATGTGGAGACAACAGCACACAACACATCTGTGGAGATGACTCTCTGGGGACCAGCTGTGGATATCTGGAGCTAATTGAATAGTCTGCTCTAACAAATTTCCAGTCTCCTCTTTCTTTTCGAAACATATGACAATGGAATTCTCTCTCTTGCATCACTTGCCCCCCCTCCACACACACACACCACCTTACCCATCTTAACTTTGTTTTCCCTCTTTTCCTTTTTGCTCGATATCTCCCAGCAGTCATCGCGGTGCATAGCGTGTGCTAGAGGTGCCCACTGAAAGTGTTAGGTGCTTACTATGCCAGTCACCTCCTTCCATCCCCATGTCCCTGAGAGACCTAATTGATATTCCGAAGCAGGATTGAAGCTGCATCTCGGGCTCACCTTAGTCATTAGTGAGCCCCACAGGGCTGTTTGCATTATAATCTCTGATTTAGATTGTGTGTTGCCTCCATGTCCTTCCCTCTAGGTTGAGTTGTTTGCGCAAAAGGCCACTGTCATCAGGGATTCAAGCTCAAATTAGCCCCTGCCTCTGAAGTTTGTATCTGAGGTGAGGGTTACAGGTCGTGAACTCGCACTTTCAGAGACAGATAATACGAGCAGATTAATATCCCCTCGAGTTCTCTCGCAATGTGTGATGAGTGAACACCACCATCTAAAAGTCCTTCGAGACATTTGTATTGTCAAGAGGGAAATGAAAGTGCTCATAACACATCAAATCGGGATGATTTATTTAGGGGGCACAAGAGGGAATGATGAAGCTTTGGGATCTAGAAATGCACTCTATCTACTGTAGTATTATGGGTTTGGATGTGTGAGCCAGCTATGTGTGCGTGTGAATAAATGTGCATTGCTCAATTGCGTGTTGATCTCATCAGCCTGCTACACTCTGGTGGGATCTTCATCAGTGTAACACACCTAGCAGCACCAAACAAGCACAGATTTCCCCCACAGCTCTGGGTTCCCTTGGCTAACCTCAGAGTTTAACATCAATCACATCACTGCTTCCCTCCCTGGACTCAGCTTGTCGTCACACTCACAGCTGAATGAAGCACCCTTCTTTAAGGTTTTGGGTATAAATACAGCAGGACAAACTTCCCTCTCTCAGGCAAGGAAACTATAAATAAATATCAGAACCAGAAATACTTATTGATCTCCAGGGGTGAAATTTGGGTTACAGTTGCTTCCATTCTAGAATAGAAAATATATACCATAGAGAAATAATAATAAGATATAAATAAATATATATAAATAAATATAAATTAGTTGTTAAAAAATATCTGTATTAAAAATGTATGTTCTGTTAAGTCGGTATATAATAAATATATGTTGTCTACGTGTGCTGTATATAAATATACAACAATTTACAATCAAATGAACACATCTGCCATTTTTAGACCACACAAGTAAATGTTTTTACAGGTAGTTGTTGAACCATTTGTACCCTCTACTCAAACAGTTTGGAAGTGGTAGGAGAGGGTGTATGGGCCAGATTTGGAATTGGGCCTCTGTGTTTCCCCTCCTTTATCCTTACCCCCTGATTTCCACTGTATTAGGTCAATATCATCCAGGGACTAAATAATCTCACTTTCTTGGCACACTGTATTTTTCAGGTCCTGTGAACAACCATTACAGATGCAATTAGGTAATTTGTCTTTCTTCAGGCAAATGTGTTTCCTATTTAAAAAAAATAGTAGATACTGATCCAATTGATTACCAGACGAATCTAAATGACGTAAGTGGCACTCTTGCGTCCAAAATGATCCGACTGGGAATAATCAAGACAATCTTGGCGCTTACATTTTAACGGTCATACACAGGGAGGGAGTTTGAGACCATAAATAATTGAATCCAACATGAGAATACCACATAAAACACTAGGGGTTTTCAGTCTGGCACATGCAAAATGATATATGTTGCTGTAATGTGTGTTATGAAGCAAGTGTTACTGACTAACAACATCCTAATCTTTTTAGCTGCAGGCTTATTAGCTTTTAATGTAGCTTGTTATATTACACATTTTCACATCAAGCATTTTAGGAGCTCATAACAAAGTCCTGTTGTTGTGTGATAATATTTTAAGACATTGTAAATATGCATGGAGAAAAGGAAAAAATCCAAGAAAGTTAATACTTAGCAGCAGTGCACTTACTGTAGGGTAAAACAAATAATCCTTCTCTTAGTGTCTTTTTTTATTCTTCTAAAGTTTATGTGTGCATTTTCTGACTTTATTTGATAATGATACTGGGGAGTAACAGGAATTATGGGAAAGAGACATGCGATATAACATGCAGCAAAATGCCCAGCCAGTTGGGTATCGAATGGGGATTTGTTTTTTAGGGTGTTTGAGCCCTTATGAAATGTGTCCTAACCACTTGTCTCTCTGCATTTTTATTGTTTCCATCTCAAATTTACTCGCAACCGCCAACTTCAGCTGTTGTCTCTGCCATGGTTAAGTGGAAGTGAGGATTGTAAATGGAAGTAATTAGTTGATAGTAGAGACAGTGAAGAGTAAACCAGATGAAAGACAAGGGATCTGATGTGGTCCTCTGGAGTCAACGGTAATTACAGAGTCAAACTACAGATACAGTTTTTGGTTCAGCTTTGCCACCAGTTACAATCACAAGTGTCTATTCTAGCTTGGGCTATGTATTGACTTTTTCATGTCCATTTATATATTTTAAAAGGGCTATAAGTCAGTGAAATATATATGTGTGGTGTATTATTACACTTACTGCTTTCACTGCACTAATGAACTCATTTTACTCCGGCCATGTTTGAATAACTCTGCTGAACTATTTTAACACTTGAAATGAAATCAATGCTTATTAACATCAAAGGCACTTTCCTTAATGTTTGGGTTTAATAATAATAATAATGAAAAGAATCCTCTCTCATGACTCAAAACATTCTTTGCAAAATAGCTGGAAATGTCCCACAGAAAATGCAGCCGCAGCAATCTTTTAATGTTTTTCCAGCAGATTACAGATGGGAAGGAAAGCTGTACGACAACAAAATGCTGAATGTGTCAAATTCCTAACCAACTTCAGGAAGTGGTTTATCATCATGTCTGACATTGAATACACAAACTACACCATCCCAGAATTCTTTTTATTTATTTTTTTAAACCTGTTTACAGGACTGTAGTTCCATTCTAAAACTTAAAACACAAACGCAGGATGTGGCTTTGGTATGTGCAGGATAGGAGCTGTTCTACACAGGCAGCAGTCTAACTTTGGATTTTCTCTGTATGTTCATCTTTCATTTTTTATATCAGACAATTTCCTCCTGGAATAAGGAAGGATCAAATACGTTTATTGCAAAGTGCAACTCTTGCATCATCTGACAGGTGCAAATATGAAAGTTTTTCATATAAGAGAGAGATCTTTTCCTTAATTATGAGATCTCTTCTCTTTATTTGATCTTGTTTTTTCAGCTGTCAAAATTTGTCTGACATCTACACTGCTCCAAATCCGTTTCAATGAAGAATAGGCATCTCTTTTGACAGAAGAAAAAAGTGGTATCTGTCCTGACTAAAATATATTTATCAGTTAAAAACCTTAGTCAGTTAGATAACAAGACTATGATCGATCAGTGTTTTAGGCAATAATGCTTAAGTTTCCTTTATAGGACACAGAACCAGGACATAGTTTGGTTTGATACATATTGTATTAGTTTGTACTTCTCTTATATCATCGTCCAAAATTGTTAGTTCAATAGAATTCTGAACTGAAAACGCAATACTTTTCTTGTCACAGATGAGAACTTCTATCTACTATCTTGACTCAGAGGGTGAATGTAGTTCCAAGTATATAATAGCATCTCTATAGCTCTGATGCTGTGCAGCTAAAGGTGGCTCTCAGCAGGATGCCTACTCCCTGGGCTTTTCTCCTGTGTTGCATAGTCACTCAGATCAATGCCTTCTTTCACAGAACTTCACAGAGTACATGGTGTTTCCAGCAGACAGGAGACGCACACAGCAGTCACACAAAAACAACCAACCTTGCTTCACAACTCAGACTAATCTCTATGGAATGTTTCAGTGAAAGGATTTCAAGGCTCTCTGTTGGTCTGCCTCTTTAAAGAAGCAATTTCTGTCTTTTGAGGAAAATCCACTGGGATCAATCTGTAATTAAGAAGAAAAAAACCCTCAAGCTTAATATAGCTTAACAAAAAAGCCGTAAGGGGATGTATTACAAATGCACGAGGTAGAGGTGAAAACAAGACTGATCCAAAAGATAGCAAGAATCCTGTTTTTAAAAAGAACTGAACAAAGTGGGACAGTGTAAGCCCAGAAGAATCTGACACTGTCCTTCCTCAAGGAATTTCTCTCCATTGTGTGTCACTTTCAAGCAAAATCCCCTCATAAGGTATCACAGCAAAAAGATCTACACACACTGGAATGGGGCTAGTGGAAAAAAAGAAAATACTTTACCAGTCACATTACAATAGAATAGATGCTGGCGGTGGTGTTGGTAAAATGTGATTCTGAATATAGAGCACAAGCATAAAAGTTGTAAAAAAAACTTGGTGACCTCTCAGATATTCTTATTCTTACTTACAAATACAATGTAATGTTAATAACATTTGCCTTTTATAGATGTGTTATGAGTCATTGCATAGCTGTATGAGAAACCAGCTCATGAATGTAGACCCAGATGTGTTACATGTATAGTAATGATATCATATCCATATTGATGCACTCTACTACACTCTCATGGCCAACTATTTCCCCTGGAGACTTCTCCCTACATTCCATTGTGCAGGAATGATCATGATGGAGCTTCTCTTGTGCATTTGTGGGAGAGCACTTAAATTGAAATCAGCATGTGTGCGTCAGCTTGTTTTTTTTAGACCCTGTTTCAGAGAGGCAATATGAATGTTGACGGCTACAGCCCTGGAGAAATGCTGTCCTCTATTTGGACTGTGGCACATTGTGGCCATTGCTTTTGCAATCCATGCCAAGGAAAATACCTTGCAAACTGCTGACTTTGATAACGGGGTGGAAATCTGATTCTGTCTGCATGCACTCACTCTATCGAGGCAAGCAGTAACCAAGCATTATTCAATCCCACATGAAAGTGTTTATTAATGACTTGCTCTCAGAACATTCGTGTAAATTAGGGTCTCAGAGTGCAACAGCGCTTTGATAGTATTCACAGACAACAGCGCACACATTGGTGTCTTGCTGGGGAGCTCTGCGTGTATGCATGTCTTTTGTGCATTCAGCAAACTACAAGCAGCAATGGGAATGAGTGCTGGAGAGAGGTGTTGATGTTCGTGTGTGTGTCTGGTGGGAGGAGGGTTTCCTACCTTTCTAATTGACCTCACTTTGACATCTCTTAAGGGGGGAGGATACAGACCACATGTCGAAACATACCCAACTCATAAATGTTGACTAATTGGGTTGTTGATCCCCAAAAGAATATTTAATATAAAGTCACATTACGGATTAGCGGACAGTATATCCTTATTAACTGCTAATTATATGTGCCGATGTTGCCTTACCGTACATCGACATTGCTTTATGAAATGTTTTACTGTGGGATCAGGTTAAAAATAACCTGCTGTCTTTTGTTTGAACTGCATCAGTGTTGTTCTGTGTGACTAATAATTTCCCATCTGCACATGGATATTGCATTTCTTAAAAGTTTAAAGGCAAAGCAAAAACACAACAAGCCTTTGAAACACCTTTAGAAAAAATCAATGTCATGTTCTGAGCATCTAAGCTTGTACTGTACAGGATAAGAAGAGAAAGCAAAACCTTGGAAAGTGAGATGTGTTATGTCTCTAAATGCCTTTGCAGATGGTAATGTTGACTCTGGAAGCCTCATGGAGCCCTGGCTGCTGCAGGCCAGGAAACATCACTAGCACTAGGGCCATGTGGGACCTCTCCTAAAAAAAAAAGTTTGAGAGTTTTTCAGTCCATTGTAAGCAATCAGGCAAATAGAAGCTTGCAGTCGTGCAGTGCACAGACACTTCTTTCCAGAAGGCAGAAAGCAATGCTCAGTCTACTGACAGGCAAGCTGACAGACCGACAAGAAATCAGGACATATTCTCACTGCAACAGACGGTAACACCACCAGTGGGTCTTCTGAAGCCCACTTTCCCTCTCCTGGGTGTGATTGCTACTTAATGCACATTCAACCTCCTTTACTGCTGGAAGTGGAAGACCTACAGATGCACTTAACCACAGGCTTACTGTTCAACCCTGCGTCTGTCTCAACACTTTCACCAAAGCTGTACTTGCGGGAAGAAGATACACATGTTTTTTTGACAGAGCTACAGGTGGTTTGAGTTTGAGCTGCTGGTGGACTGGAGTTTTTTTCTTTACCGTGTCGTGAGCTGTGGTGTCTTTGGACCCACTATGTCGTCTATTGTTGTGGCATGTTTGGTATTCGTCCTGCTGGGCTCGGGGCAGGCTCAGGTTGCCACACAGACTCAGGAGCAGAGCCAGAGTCGGGGCCAGGGGCAGGACAGCTCTGCCACCCCTTGGAGGCAGGTGATACAATGGGAGAACAATGGCCGGCTGTTTAGCCTGCTGAATAGTGGAGCTGAATATGTCCCTGCTGTGGCAAGAGCCCAGGACAGAGGTCCAAGGGTAGTTGTAGCAGACACTCCTCAACGTTCGTCACATAGACCTCAGGGAGGCAATGTCCGCCGACAGGCTCCACCAAGAGGATCCTCTGAAACTGTCCGTGGGCAGGCAAGGCATCCTTTTGGATTTGGGCAAGTGCCTGACAACTGGAGACAAACTGTGGGCAGCACAGGGGGTAGTTCGTTCCAAGGATCCTCTAGCCCTCGCTTCAGGCCATCCACAGGATCTTCATCATCATCGTCATCATCATCATCCTTTTCTTCATCATCTTATAATATTCCATCCTACCCACAGAACCCATTTCCTCAACAGACTCCCTTCCAACCAGTACCTTATGACCCTAGTATTGTAGAAGGGCAAGGAAGGAGCTATGAGCCGCCTTTTCAGCCCGTTGCAGGATATGGCGGTGGAGGATATGGCGGTGGGGTATATGGCGGTGGGGGATATGGCGGTGGGGGATATGGTGGTGGAGGATATGGCGGTGGAGGGTATGTTCCTGGACAGGGGACTGGTGGAGTGTATGCAGGTATGGCCCCAGTGCTCCCAGGTTCTCCCTCTGATTTTACTGATGATGGCTACCGTTACTACCAGACTTATGGCAATGGGCCCAATCCTGCAGTGCCTGCGGTGCCTGCGGTACCTGCGGTGCCTGCACGTGCTGCCCAACCACCATTTGCAGATGGCCTGGACCACAGATACACCCACAGTATCTTCAATGGGGAGACTGCTCCTGCTGTCCCTGCTGTATCTGCCCCTGATGCCAACCAGGCAGCTCCCATTATAGTGGACAGGACAGGACAAGCGGGTCAACCACAAGTCAGGAGCCCTCAGTATGAGCAGTTTCCTCCATTTGGAAGACCCCAGCCTCCTTTCCTGCAGCCCGTTCCTCAAGGCCGAAGTTCTCCAAACTCTGGCCTCGAGAACCCCATCATGAATGTCGGGAGTGTGTACAGACCAGAACAGAGAGGTACGGTAAGGGTTTTGTAAGCTAACACAATGTTTCCCCTATTTCAAATCTTGATAATATTAGTCTGATTTGGAGCCAGTTCCAAGGCACTTAGAATATTTCACATTTCCAGTGGAACGAGGGAACATATTCACTTGTGAGCATTCACCCTAAAGATATTTCTGTCTTTGATTTGATTTCTGTAGTTGCTGGACACATGAATTCAAAATTTGTAAAAACCCAGGGGAGTAGAGAACTCAACAACCCCTCAAGAATGCAATCATGTTTTTACAATATTCTTCTTTCATGTTTGCCAGGTATCTGGAGTAATCAGAATAAAAGGTCCACTTAAATTTACAAACAAAGCAGTGGACACAAAGTTCATCTTTTTCCACTTGTATGGTTATTGGAACCAGGTGTTGTGCAAGCCCTGCCAATGTACAGAGAGCACACAAGAACCACTGTGTTTTTTGTGTGGGGAGGTCTGTGCTACACAAAACTTGACTGGTTCATGCAGCGTATGGAGTTAGGTAATGGTAGTGGTGACCTCATAGGGGGTCTGGTGACAGGAGGTGTTGGTGGGCCGTGTCTGTCTCCTGGGCTTTAGGACAGGAGAGGGGAAACAAGAGAGGGGGATACAGTACTTCACCACTCCCTGAGGGCGAGGCAGAGCATGGAAAGTCCCTGTTACACATGGGGTCCATTGCTTCAGCTACAGGAAATCTAAAAAGTATTTAGTCAGAGTTGTTAGGGGAAGAGTGAGCGTTAAAACGTGCAATACCCATGGCTTGAATACTATATTTTCATTAAGTGCTATTAAAGAAAAACTTTCTCTGGAGCTTATTGTTAATGCTGGAGGGAAACATGGTTTAACTAAATGCAGACAACATGTGATGGTTTTCTATGCTCTGACCACCAGAGCTGACAGGAGATGTGGACCTCCAATGAGTTTCTCAGACTCTTAGTAATGTAGATTTACCTTTTGTTTTCCTCAATTATCTGCCTAACTGTGCTGCAGTCTCTCTAGTGCACTGTGTGCATTGCAACCATCATTCATTAGCCACTCTAGTGCTGGGAGCCATTTCTACAGCACAAAAGGCCAACATGTGTGCAGATGCCTGAGTGCTCCCAGTAATCACTGTGATAAAGATTCCGCCATTGGGAGCTGTTGGAAAGCTGACGTTTTTATTGCACCTCTTCATGGCATGTCATTAAGCTGTTACAGTACCATAATACTATTGGGATATACAAGTTTTAGATTTACTTAAAACTTTAGTCAACAGACAAGAATATTTATTAAGCATAATATTGCCATTTCTACGGGCAATGTTGCTTCCTATTAGAGGCAGTAAAGTACATGAGATACAGTGCTATATATTGAAATAAACATGTATTTCAATGACCACAATGCTCATTAAACAATATAAATACATTTTTAAAATGTAAATCTACGGCATGGCCATATGTGTTCAGTGCATGAAAATACAACAACAACCAAATAGGTTTAGGGAAGGTTTAGTGTTGGTGGACTAGCTGGCAAGTGTTACCATTAGCAACCAAAGCGTACAGACAACTGCAATGATTAAGTTTACCTCCATGAAACAAGTTTTGGTACTAGAACCACTTTCTAGCCGTTGCTTTTAATTGTCAAATGGTTGGACATAAAAGTTGCTCCAAGAATCACATACAATGAATAGGACTTAACCCACAGCCAGTCCTACAAGGGGTTGGTGGTAGCAGAGTGTGGCATTAAGAGAGCAAGAACATTACACAGCACACTGTACGTTCTGTGTGTTCAAAGTGTTAAAAACAGATACTTTTGCCATATGTACAAAAATTGGACCAACTGATCAAGTTTGTGAGTGTTTTTCTCAATACACATTGGCTTTCAAATCAGTCATCAAAGCCCCTTTTGTTGTGAAAGAACTGAACTCGAGTTTGTAATGGGGCAATTACTTCAAGCCATCTCCACTTGACCTGAGGCACCCAACACCAGTTCTAATACTATGGTTAAAGAAATAGATGTTGTGCTCCTGAAGCTCAGCCATTGTCCATTCTCTTTTTTATCCCCTGTAAAATACCCGTATTTTTATCACACAATCTGACAAAGAACAGACTCTGATCAATGATGAGTTCAATTTGAGAACACATTCAGATGAATAAAATATATTCCCATAAGTAGTCTTCTCTGTTAGAAGTATTATAGCCCAGATACTGAATTGGATTGTGCACTCTTTTGAGTGTAGCTATGAAAGCTGCAATGTTTCAGTGGTTTTGTAATAAAGTATAATGGTCAAAGATCAGTTTAAAAAGATTGCAAATTGTCTACTGATAAAAAGTAAAATGGTTGATCATCATGAAAATAGATAAGATGTACACTGTATTAACAACAGGACATAGAGAGTAAAATAAACTACCTAGCAAAAGAAACTGTGATATACTTTATACTTAATCATCAAACACTATAGTGATTTTTCATTTAAAAATGACCTCAATGAATTTCAAGTATTCCGATCTGTCAGTCCTCTGCAGCTTACAGCCAGGCGCTTAAAGCAGAAGTATCTAGAGCGGGAGCCTTCATGTATTTTATTATGCTATATTAGTTGGTATAAAAAGCATGGCAGGATTCAGTTTCTGTTCTCCGTGCCCCACTTAGAGTGTAATGTGTGGCTTTGTCACATGCTGTCGAGAGCTGATCAGCTCTGGCTTCTCAATACACTTTATCCCTCTGAAAGACACCCAATTTCACATTTCAAAAGATTAGGAGGCAGAGAACAAAGCTTTCTAGGGTGAAAAGAAAATAGCTTGAGAGCGCTGCTGCAAAAACTCTGCATTCACACTGGTCTTACAGTGTTTACATCATGGTCTGCCCCAGGAGGCTTCCCCTGTTCTTTACGTCTGTCTCAGAGAGAGCTGTCACATAAGATGTTTACACAATGCCCGCAAAGGCAAAGCCCTTATTTCAACTTGGAGCTGAGAGGGAGGACTTAACAGGATATTAAACTGGGCAATTGTAAAATCTAAAACTTCCTGTCTGCATTAACCGACCGTTGCTAAAGCCCTTTGTGTAAATCCAAAATCAAAAGACAGTGTGTTATTTCATGATCTTTTTTCTTTACCATGGTTAAAGATGGCTGCAACAAAAATTAAAGTTGTACATGTTTTTTTTATGATTTTATTAACACTTACAGGCTTAGAGGTCGGATGGTTTGACTTTCAATTGCTTGTACAAGCTCACAGTGAAGCGTGTCTGGCCTTTGTATGCCAAACAGAGAGGGGTGATAAGTTGAGCCAAAGACCCTTGCTGGCATGGCCTTTACTGAGAACAGGACAGTTACATTCACTCTGAC
The DNA here is from genome assembly GCF_027596085.1 of Anoplopoma fimbria. Classification (NCBI taxonomy): domain Eukaryota; kingdom Metazoa; phylum Chordata; class Actinopteri; order Perciformes; family Anoplopomatidae; genus Anoplopoma; species Anoplopoma fimbria. The sequence continues at coordinate 11,780,593 of NC_072450.1, forward strand.
AAGTAAGGCCTGCTTTTTTTTACTTGTTCCTCAGGTTTTCTGACAGACTTGGTCAGTGGCCCAGTTTCAAAACAGCAGTGGTGTGAGATCACTGTTGTTTTTTGCCCTGGCACGCACGTTCTCCCTCTCTGTCTGGCTCTCTTGCTGTATCACTGTGCGCCTGAGCCTTCCCTCATCTCTTCATCTCTGTCACTTGTTTGGCGAATCCAAAGTATGAGAAACACAGGCCGCATTACAACAAGTGATACTGCAGCTCAGATACTAGGTTTACCCTATGACTAGTCATTCTATGTTTGCTATATTAAAGGTTTAGTAAAAGTGACACGTTGACATTAAGATCAGTGCACATGGAAGATCACATGACATTAGCCAAGAAATTATTGGCATAAGGTTCCCTTTTGCAACTCTTATGCTCACCCTGTCTGACAGGCTTATGGAGCAAAAGTGTCTCATTAGAAAACCATGATAATAATCTGGAATTCACAGTAATTAGTGGCCAAAAGCCTCTAAAGTGACCCAGTCATGAACTGTGAGCACATTGTATCCTCCCAGCACCACCATAAATACCAGGTAATAAAAAATTGATGACAAATATGTGAACGAGTTTTCTGGCAGTGACAGGAAGGGCCAGAATTCAAAGAGATCCAAAGGTGACCGGTCACAGATTCCTAATCATTGCTATCATCATTATAAGTAAAATCAGGATGAAATGGCAGTGTTTGATATGTAGTTGGTCAGCTTTAACTATAGTTTATAACTCTGTTTAAATATGGAATATACTATCATGTTAGAGTCTAAAATGTCCCTTAGACTTTGACAATAAGTAATTACTCTTTTGTTTTCAGTATTTGGAGCAGATTTATACAATTTCAGATTTGTGAGGTTTGTTAGCAAATTACTTCCCTTGTTGAAGCAAGGTTGTGTGTTATTTAAATTGTATGTATTACAATATAGGTTGAGCAGCCTGTCTATTACTTCAGGTTTGCCGGATCTGGTTCCTGATCCCAACTATGTCCAGGCTTCCACATATATCCAGAGAGCCCACATGTACTCTCTCCGCTGTGCTGCTGAGGAAAAATGTCTTTCAAGGTAAGCCCAATTCTGGATGTCCTTTGCTGGATTAGGTTTATTCATTTATTTATATATTTATTTCCTTTTTCATTGGGTTCATTCTACACAGTTTTGGTGTTGGTCCCTGTTTTCATGTTAGTGACAAATGTTCTAATTGTAGTGGTTTCTGCAATATCTTAAGTGTAGCTTGGTGGCTCACTGGTTAGCACACCTGAAAAACATTCAATTGAAGTATGTAAAAAAAATACATTTTTTCACTTTTCAATGTAGCCCTCTGATGTCATGTCCAGCCTGTACCCTGCTGCGGATCATGCATTAGCAGCAAAGCACACAAATATTAACATTATTTATAAGCTGCTTCACATTTGGGCGACATTAACCAGCGAGTGAACCATCCATAACTCTAAAGTAGCTTTCAGGATCATACCAGTTATGTGCAATAATATCTGAAAGAAATAATGAAAAAAGTTGACCAACAGTACAACAGAAGTGAACCGAATCCTGGTCACCTTCTGGGATAGAGACTGTTGTTAGTTTAATTTCTCTGTGTTGTGGATAGCATCCCCTGAGCCCCAGGCCCGGGCCCTTTGACTGCCTCTGTACTAAAGACACTGTTGAAATGATGGAAGTTTGCTGTCCCCATGGCTTCTCTATTTGCCCTCACAAGCACAGCCATCCCTCAAAGCCCTTTCATATCCTGTCTGAGTTTGCAGCAATCACCGACGGATGGGCTGTTGTAATTTGCCATACACTCCAATGTCAACAACAGCCACAAGATGAATGGCTTAGATCTTCAGTGGCATTGTGAACTCTAGGTTGTTCCTCCTTTTTCACATAAAAAAAGTGGATCGTGCAACAGCATGTTCCCTCTTTCTGTGTTGAAACTGTGTATGTGGAGAGATGGTTGTAATCTGTTAAAAATGAATTATTTAGTAGATATGCTCCTGCCTCCAAGCCTTTCCGTTCCTGCTTTTTTTCCCTTCCATTTCCACGTTATAAGAAACAGACTTGCAGACTTTCTTTTTGCAGCCATTTGTACAGTTTTCCTCAATGTATTTTGTCCTGATGTATATTTCTGCCATTCAGCTCTGCCTATGAACCCGAGGTCACAGACTACGATGTAAGGGTCCTGTTGCGATTTCCTCAGAGGGTGAAGAACAAGGGGACTGCCGACTTCATGCCCAACCGGCCACGTCAGACCTGGGAGTGGCATAGCTGTCACCAGTAAGTACTTAATACAAAACAGTTTTTACCCAATCAGATAATAATGCTTTACTGGCTTTATTATTATCTCTTGTGGTACACAGGGAGATAGCTGGCAGGCATCTTTATCTGATTTTATTCTTACAGACTGTAATTATTTATGAAACTTATATCTGTTAACATAGGCCGACATATGTTGATAACCTTACCCATAATAATGTTACATTGTAAGATTTTAAAAGTTGTAAAATTCCTGATCTAGCAGAATCAAGCAAAAATAATTCCTCATGTCCAGGAGGAATTATAGCTGATATAACTACAACCTGATAACTGTAAACTCCTATCTCATATTCATGGACATAGTTAACGGCCTTTATACCATCCCTGTAAAGCTGTGATGACGTCATTTTCTGGCACGCATACTTTTCCCCTGCGTCCCTGCAGCAAGCATAGACCAAGCATGAGCGCTGTTAGCATCTAGAACTGGGAGCTGCCTGATCAGCCATGTTGAGAGCCGTTGAGAGGAAACAGAAGTGGTCCCAATCTCATATATAGCACCTTAAATGAATGTACTGAACCATGATGGATGATGTTTTGCTTTAGCTGTGCCAATCAAGATGAGCCTAGACACAGGGTGAAGTCAAGTCCATTTTTAATTTATACATCAAATTTGTCAAATTTGTCTAAAGGGGCTTTGACACCGTCTGTCCTTGGACCCTCGTTTTGGACAAGAAAAAACACCACCCAAAAAAAACTTTAAGGGGGAAAACATGATAGGAACATCTGCAATTGAGGAGGGGTCACTCTCCCTACGCAGACAGACATGAAATAAAAGTTCTGTGTCTCAGGGAGTTCATGTCCAGTGATTAAGCACGTCTATGCCATTTAACTAAAGGTTAATGCAGATCGGGGGTCACAGTGCCCCATAAAGATAAAGATAAAGAGGTTTTTATTGTCATTGTAGTGAACAACGAAATTCCGTTTCCATAGTGTGCCATACGGTCATACTGCAAGAAAAGACAAGACTTGCCATGGTTGGCCGAGAAAGTAGAAATATGTTTTAGTTTCCTTGTCTACAGAGGAGATTGGGGTGCCAAACCTACAGTATGGATTCCATTAGAAATAATAAAAAAAAACAAACATGACAAAGTACTCAACATTACATGAAAAAGGTACGTAGTTTTGTGGGTTGGATCACTTTAGAAAGCTAATTTCTCTGTGTCTTTCTCAGTGGACAGATTGTAGTTGATTTAGCAAGCCAGTCGTGGCTCTGGGGGACTACTGATGAGGTGATTTTGGGGGTATCGTCATTGTTTTATGACATTATATTCCATAGACTGGCTTTTATCGGAATTGCAGCAAGTCCGCCGACTGACGCTGGTGCCAGGCCGTGCTTTACTATCCTCATCTTAGAGGAATGTTGACTGGCCGTTAGGAGATTGGCAGTGTTGTTTTTGTCTGACATCAGTCTGCATTTGCACAGTGGTTCCCAGGAGGCAGAAAGCCAAGACAATCATTCCACCGGCTGTGTGATCAGAATGACAAACCAATCCGTTTTTCCTGTCAATCTGTGACACCAGATCACACAGCTGCTAAAGTATGATGGCATGGATATGGGTTACTGGGACAGAGTGTTTGTTAACAAAGACTTCTCTTTAGGGGAAGAAAATCTCTAGCCCAGATTCTCACAATAAACTTTCCTGCCCTACATTTCTGTTGAATAAGCTGTGTAGTTGACGGTTTTGCTTTTCATTACTTCACCCCCATCTGTCTCACCGGAGTATTAGAAGAAGGGAAGGGAACGGCATCCTCTTGAGTGACATGGTGCTGTGAAAATGTTGGAATTCTGTATGTTTTTTTTAGGACACAGAATTCCATGAGAACTTATTTTTGTATGCCAATCAGTATGGGAAACAAGTGAAAGTCATTAAAATGCTCTGCTTATTTGCTAGAACTTTTTTGTGTGATAGTGCAAAAGTTAATAAAAGTGTTTTTGTCCCTTATGGTACAACTTTATTGAAGTATGTGCCCTTAGTGGTCAGAGATCATGGATGCTATTTGTCCAGCGGCTAGGACGTATGTCTTCATATCCTGGTTGCTGTTTGTGGAGTGCATATGTCAGGCCACTGCTAAATAGTTCTCAAAGAACCTACTATAGTGTTTTACGCCCCGTGCTACAATTTGAGAAACCCTCAAAGTCTTGTTTGATGCAACACAAGTGGAAAATGACTCACAACTTCGAAGAAGGATTGGAATGTTTTGAATTGTATTGTAGTTGTTAGAATTACAAATTACTCTGTTAAATCCTCTGTGTCCTTCCAACACTACATTCTTCATAGTTGACATAGTCAGTGATGTGATCCAGGCAGGGGACCCTTCCCAGAACCTTATAATCCAGCACCTACCACTCTGTCTTTTTCTTTGCTTCTTGTAAACTTTCTTTCTATTTCACACACACACACACACACACACACACACACACACACACACACACACACACACACACACACACACACACACACACACACACACACACACACACACATATATACTATTGATAATCATCTCAAGATTGCCACTGAAATGAATGCCAGTTCAGAAAAGACAAAGACTGTTATTCAACCTCCCTGGACCTCCTGCCCTGGTTCATGCTTTATACGCACGTGTGAATACATACACAAACACATGTATTGCACAAAATGCATCTGTGCCCCAAATAGAAAAACCCTGTAAACACACTCATTCATGTACATTTGGATGTTAGTCAGAATAAAGATAGTATTCAGCTGCAGGTAACAACTGACAGGTCTGTTTTCTGAGAGCAGCTCATAATTGGTTGAGTCCTTGTATGGTCACTTGCTCCATTAGTGGAAAGTACCCACGTTTCCTTCCAAGTCATCCTTCAATCTTTAATGACTGTTCCAGTAAAGCTGTTGCTATGTTGTAACATGGGCTATGAAGTAATGCAAAAGGGCAATATTTATATAGTCTGAGTTTGTGTGACTGCAGGAGATCCAGTGCTTACCTCATATGCTGCAGCAACTAAAGTCAACATCACTTAAATTGACTGTATGGAGTTATTTTTTCTCTCTAAAAGACTCAAAGTGCAGCTAATGGGATCATGAACACCTACAGATTTTCCTGCATGCCTTCACTGAATGAAAAATGTATTCAAGTCCATACAAACACCATGGCATATTTTTGGGTTCACCTTTGGCTTTCTGACATGTACACACAGAGAAACAACCATGACAGGAACATATTTTTATGTAAGCTTATATTGTTGTGACAATACTCAACGGGCTTGTAAAAACTGAGTATTATCCCGGGTCACTTGGATATTTGGGAGAAGTGCTAGCCATTAGCTGTTAATAACGCAGAAGATTTGAAATGGACCAGCTCTTTGACAGAGTCACTTGGTTCATATTCTGGATCAGTTGAGATGATCAGTGGCCATGTACCATTCAAGCTTTCCTAAGCCTCTAAAGCTGTGCAAACAAACACACTCCAAACAGCACACAAATACACATATACTGTGAAACACACACACACACACATAGATATGTGCACGTACACATGAAAATAGCCACAAGTACACACACACACACACACACACACACACACGTAAATGCATACACACCAACGCACACACTCTTACACACAAACACTTCTGATCTTGCCCACTGATACAAGCTAATTAACAACATTCATACATCATTAGGGTGTTAATGTCGTGCTTCAACAATACTTTATTGTTGCCATTAATTAGTATCCATTGTCCTTTGATACTTAATGAAGTGTTCATTCAAGGTGCAACATCACTTGTTAGCAGACGAGGTCAGCAGGTCAGTCAATTCACTGGTGGCCTTTAAAGTTACACTTCAACTTGGATACACTGAATTTAAACAAAATGGCAATGTAATTAACAAACTCAATAAACTGACTATATTTCTGTTCAGATACTTGCATGGCATGACAGTTAACACTAGAATTAACTATTTGATATCGAACCTAAACTTAGATGTTTCTTTAACTTTTGGCTACATTCACAGTCTTTCACTTCTTCCGACAGGCACTACCACAGCATGGATGAGTTCAGCCACTATGATTTACTGGAGGTCAGTTCTGGCCGTAAAGTGGCAGAGGGACACAAGGCTAGCTTCTGTCTGGAGGACACCACCTGTGACTTTGGTCACCTGAAGCGCTATGCCTGTACCACTCACACTCAGGTAACACAGCAAACCAAAACATTAAATAAGGATTTTAGGCCTCATTTGGTCATCCGCAATAGTCTTAGTAGAACTGTTTTTGACTCTGATCAGTATTCCTCTCCTCCCCTCTGTTTCTTCAGGGTCTGAGCCCAGGCTGCTACGATACATACAATGCTGATATCGACTGCCAGTGGATCGATATCACGGACATCCAGCCTGGGAAATACATACTAAAGGTAAGAGTCATGTAAGAATCAAGTGTGCATGGACATGGCAGCACAATTAATGGAAGACGGTGAGGGTCGAGGTCACCAAAACAAATTGATCTGGGTAATAAAAGTGTGATGAAGTAACTGGAATTTTTAAGTTTCTAGTTATCTGCAAGCACTTCATGGCTCAGTGGTTCCCCATCCATCCTTTTGTCTATTTTTCATGCATATTTTATTTGGTCAGTGTGGTTGGAAGATGTACGGACAAAAAATCTATGCATGTTCGTGTTCACTGTGTATCTCAAATACCCTCATTATTGAAGTGTTGGGCACATGCGCTGATTTGTGATTATGGTGAGTTGTAATGTTCCCTCTGTCCTTTGTCTCTCAGCTCCAGGTTAATCCCAAATTCTTGGTGCTGGAGTCAGACTTCACCAACAATGTGGTCAGGTGTAACATACACTACACAGGACGGTTTGTTACAACAAACAACTGCAAGATAACACAGTAAGTAAGACTGAGCGTACACACTTTTACCACATAGTTGGTAGTGTTGCATTTAATACCAATGTTCACATAATCTGCTGCTTGTTTGTACAAGTAAAGCCTGGGCAATTTTGAGGTATTGTGATTTTATAAAAAACTAAAAGGCAAACCATAAATCAGGGTTTGTGACATGTTCCCATAGAGTTATACTGAAAAGGCAGTTTTATGAAGTGCCTCATAGTGTTTTTAATTACTTAGCGGACTTAATGGGTTCCTGGCTGAAATATTTGATGATGTAATGAATTATGTTCACATTCTCCAGTTAAGATTAATAGTCTCTAAAACTTTCATATCCTCCAATGGGAGATGAAGGGGTGTTGAACTTTTGAATAGTGGTATTAGGAAGTGTATCATTGCACTCAGAATTACTATCATATCCTCTTGAAAAGACTTTATATAGAGAGTGTCTTTATGTGAGGAAAGCATCATTAGGTTCAAGTGCTCTAGTCAGTCTCCCTCAGTTTCACTGGTACAGTGAAAGATTCACTTAAAAATATGTTTGCCAAAGCATTTTTGGAGTTAATGAAAGCTGAATATAATCGTTAGGTAGTGATGCCAATAAAAAAATGACATTAGCAGATGCCACAAGCCCTATTTCCATCATTAAAATCTGATATTTGAAAAAGATTCAGTATTTAAAAAAGGAATCCATTCACATCATGTTAATGTATGTAATTATATCCACACTAATTATGGTTACAGACATTTTCTGCCCAATGTAGTCATCAAATGAATAACATATTAAAATCGAATGATCATTAACATCATTACTTAATAAAGTAATACATTTGAATTTGAAACAAAAGAGCACAAATAAAGATAACAGTACATCTTGATTGTAACAAATGGCTTCAAATATAATGGGGATACAATATATATGCACTTGAACATAGTTTATGATGTATTATATGTTAAATATTTGATTTAAGGTTTCAATAAAGCAGCCCAGGAAATAAGCGATTGCCCAATCAAAATAATGTTTTGGTTTTTTTTAAATCATTTAAGGACTATATTGGTAAACCCGCCCCTAATATCACTGTAAACTGCATTGTGTACGGTGCGAGTACATAAACATTAATAGGCATAGCAACTGTAAGTTAGGAGGGCGGGGCTTAGTCAACTACAAAACTTCCAACCAATTTGAGTGTTTGGTTAAGCACAATTAAATTATAAGAGCAAATGTTTTTGTATAGTTTTTGCACTACGCTGTCAATTATATGGTATAAAATGTGAACATTAAATACTTTTATTTTTTGTAATTCATAGGGTCAAAGACAGTTGACACCTTATCTGAGAAGTTATTTAGTTTGGGCCTGGTCAAACTGTTCATTATGTACAGTATATCATTACATGAGCCTGGAATCTTAAAGTTCCTCTAACAAAAGTCTTGAATGTTTTGTTTTACAGGTCTTGATCAGGCACTGGAAGTCTGCCACACTAGAGTGACCCTGATTGCTATTCCATTGAAATGTGAATGGAATCCATTTGTTATTGGTTTATTGTTGATGTTGTTCGTTTCTACTATTTTGTGCTGTCTCGGTATCCTGAGCCCATGGCCAACAAGGGTTCCACTGGCACTGATAATAATGTGGGGGTTTCAAGTAGACATGCACATACACATACAATTTTGCATAATGCATATTTTACCTTGAAATCACAATAATGACTAAATCAGATCCCTTCAATTAACGTATGGCAAATTATTGTCCTAGCAACTCCATTTCTTATATTGCATCTCTACCAGTGTGGTTTGGTTAATGCTGGAACACATCATTGACTTAAAAAAGGGGTTTACTGTATCTGCACACAAACATCTATGCACATCCCCGGATGAGTGGCTCTGTTTGAATTATAAATAAAGCGTGAAACAGTGCCGGTGCTGAAATTAGGTTCCAGACAAGTTAGGGTTCAGCTGCCATCCAACAAATAAAACTAGAGGACAAAGTCTACCCAGCTGCATTCATCCATGCTGTGTGGGGACTGACAGAGATGCCCAGTGACTCAGAAAAACTATCATGTGTGTTAGTTTTTTTTTGTTAGTTTGTGATTCTCTGAGCACGTCCTGTTTAATGTTGTGTTAACAGTAAGAGGAAGACAGCAGGTCATATATTTGCAATTGTCAAGTCCATCAAATTTAAGTCAACATGACTGACCGTCAGTACTGGTCGCTGTACTACTTTAAATCCTTGCATATTTTTGTCTTGTCCAAGTTCGTCCTTATTTCAGTAAAACACGAACAGGAAGCTCAACTGGCAGAAAATGGCGCTTTCCACGAAACAAGACTCACTATGTAAGCTTTTTATTTACACTGTCTTGGGGTCTCTTCTTCAACTACCAACACTGGTCAGATGAAACATAGGTCATCTATACCTTTTGAAGAATATATACAAATATTCCAGTGATGCATAACTTTAATGATGGAGAGTATCTTAACTGTAACTGATTGTAATTGTTTTATCCCGTTTGACCTGTTACTGTAATTTTTGAAATTCAATTATCTCTTTTTTTTCTTTGATAATCTGAATTATTCAAATAGTTGTCTGGAAAAACACTATGGCTACAGACTAAGCATCATAATGCAGAGCATAAGAAAGCCGTCTCTACCTACCTCTCCATTTGGGTGAGCTGTTTAGTGTCTGGTTTCCATTGAAAATCCTTGCAATGGTCCACTGTGATGCAGCACAAAGCTAAAACTTAAAATGATGTTGAATATATCAAAGCTCACACAATGTTGTGATGAAAACAATGAATAAGTAATATTCCAAAAGACCTAAAGCAAGAATCCTTGAGATTTCTGTCCTTATAGGTTTGCAACACCTGTGGTTACTGATGGTAACAATAAATGTGGTTTAATACTTCATCAAACACTCCTTGAGCAGCTACTTTGTAAGCAGCAGTACAGCAGAAGAGCCACTTGTGTATCTGTTTACAGTGGAACCAAACATACTTGAGTTTTATTAAAGAAGCCAGTCAATAATTTGACTTCCTCCGTCATGCCATGAGCAACAGTGATGTGATTTCATAGTAGTTTTCTGCTCAACAGCAGGGCACAGTAACAAGAGTTGGTTATCTTGCTGAGAAGTTGTAGTGTCGCCTGCAGCTCTTCAGGCTCAATAGCTCACTGTGACTGTGACTTCTTGTTCCATTAATAGCTGCAATATTTAAAACTTATCCCATGTCCAAACTTGCTGACGTCTTATTTTGTTTTTCACATTTTTGTCTACGATCTCTGTAGTTCACACACTTATCGTGGTTACAAAAAGATTCCCCGGACTACTTTACAATAAAAGTCAACCCATTTTTGTGAACCAGCAGCAGTAGGAAATCATTGGTTTGTCTTAGTACAGCTGTAATATGATATAGCAATTGAAACTACTATATAGAGAGGTAATTACTGTAAATACATTGAATAGATATTGCAAAAAAAATGCCGACCATAAAAAGTATTAAAAATAGGGTTTGATTACATGCAAATCTCAAATATTACAACTTTTATACTTGTAATACTTTGATTAATGAAATTTAGCTCTTTTTCCAACATCTGGTCAATTAAACAATGGCAAAGCACCCAAATTTGTTTTTAACAGTCTGTAACAAAATAGTTTGGAGGTTGTTGTTTTTTAAACAGAATAGTATCCAATTTATTCCTCATAAATAGCTAGTTCTTCAGTAGCTCATGATCATACTGTACAAGATGCAACAACATGTGATTCTGACATTTAGTGGAAACGACAGCACAAGAGTTGACAGTAATACAGCATCTTTGGCATGTGGTGATGGCATTTGTATGTTTCTAACAATGAACACCTGTCAAAAATGTCTTATACAATAAATACATTTACACATCTGCTGTGTGCATTCAATGGAATATGAATGAAATGCGCCAGCAGTGGATCCCTCTGCTTCCTATGAGGTTTACACAGAATATACGTATCAGTAGATTCTGAGGAAATGCTGTGTGACAGGTGTGACAAGTGAAATCATCCCCTTCATAAGAGATTAGGTGTAATATGTTTAATTCATTAAGGCATTTTCCCCAGCTACTGTATGTCATTTGTCATGCATGATTCAGGAAGGGTTGCACATCTGAACTTCATGAGAACATAAAAAAGGCACACACTGCATATAAGATGCCTGCAAACACCAAATAGGGAATGCAACAACTGAGTGTTGAGACTGGTGCTGTGTATAAATGAATAAGTCATTAGTGTTAATGTTATAGTCGACATGTAAAGTTAGTGTAGACATCCATAGAAACAATCTGCTTGGGTCACACCTACTGTGTGCATGCGTGGATATATGTGTGTGATGTGTGTTTTTGTGTGTTAGGAGGGGTGGTTGTCATGAGCTCATGTTCTGCTGAAGAGCACACAGCTTGTGTGATGATGTGATCATCTGTGAGGAGGATTTGCATGTGCAACAAATTAGCAGCTTGTTTTTGTTATAGCTCTTACACCTGCTATGCTGTTGGCTTGACAAAGTTCAAATCTTATTTTTGCTTCAGCGCTGAACATCTCATAGGTATAGGCTACTTGTGCAGTAATATAGGAGGAGAGACAGTTAGTTGGGCTGGTCGTTTGCTTTTTTCTCGACTAAGGAATGGAGGGTCAGAGCACCAAGGTGTAAGAGTCACGATTCGCTATCAAATGAAAAAGTTGGAAAAGGTCAGCCGTTGCTTTTTATTTTATCCATTACTACCAACCTACCTTTGGTGTGTGAATATAATAAAATATGGTTATTTATGCCGGAGGGAAGGTCATGCATCCAGTCAGGAGGATAAAAGGAAAATATGTGTTGTTCTGGGGAGGTTCCAAAAAAAAAACAGACAGTTCCTAAAAGTCAAGATAATCTGCAGTCACTTTTAACATAAAAAAACATTAAAGTTGGAACAAAAACCACAAGCTATAAAGAATGAATCCCCTTCTATAGATATACGAGGATTCACCTTCCAAAACATTGATTCAATCTCTGAAAAACAACATGATGAAAGAAAATAGAGGGGAGGAACTTAAAGCATGCACAAACAGAAAATACAGCACACACAGACACACACAAGCACGAAGTCGATCAGAGAAGAGGCAGGTTGAAACACTTGTCATTGAAACAACGTACATTTATTTGCTCATCCACATTTTTATTTCATTATTGACAAGATAATGCTAAGTAGATGAGAAGAAGATAAAATAATAAAATAAAACAAAATGAATGAGAAAAAAAAAATTGATCATCTAATTCCTTGACAACTGGGTAAACGTGTTCTGCTGAGGAAGATCATGTGATATGATTGAAAGCTCCAGATCTGTTGCTAATGGATCTTTATGGTGATTTATCTTTGCAAAGATAACATTTTATTGCAGGGCTATAAGATTGCATTCATTTTTGCAGTGTACCTAATAAACCTGTTACAGTGTAGATAGTTTCAGATGTGAAATATGATATTTGAAAAATACATTGACATTCCTTGTAGAAGTATTTCCTGTCCCCCCAGGAGAGTGAGAATCCATTATCTAGTTGTTTTGATACCCTGTTCTCCCTCTCATATTTGGTCTGTCCTGACTAAACCCTGACCCTCGTGATGGGACTTCCTCTTGGTATGGGCTGTTTGTTCAGGCTGTCCACATGAAATCACCCCATTCCAGCTCTCTATGCCACATTATGTTGTTTTTGTGAAACTGCTGCAGTACGTGCAGCCATGTGCTCGACTTTGACCGTGTGTGTTTATATGAAAATGTTTGCGTGTGTCTGTGTATAGCTTTGTGTTAATGTGTATTTGTGTGTGTGTTTAAGATAGAGAATGGTCAATCTTTGTCTGTCTTTTTGAAAAGTCTCACTGTTTATATCTGTTTTTGATAAGCCAGCCTCTGTTTTTGCTTCTATTGTGCAAATTCTGGTTAAGCAGCTTAAATGAAGCCTTAGTGTCCTATGTTGGGCAGTAATGCACAATGTCCACCGGGAGCCTCTTTTACAGAGCTGCAATCATTTGAATATCTTAAATGATTTAAGAACATGTCTTGCAACAAATGCATATGCAATTGTATTTATCAGAAATGTGCTAGAGGGTGTTTCCCCAGTGAATCCAAACAGTGTGCGATTCTGAGTGGAGCGCATAAAAATAGCCCAAGGGGTGTACGGAACAAAATCCCACAGATACATACTGTATCGCTGAGATATGAAATATACATGATGCACAATGCCAGAGATGCCAACACAAGCATGGTCATAAGAAACTAGAGCTGGAGGAGGCTAGGGGGACAAATTAGCACAACTGACTGCATGTAGCAGGAGGAGGAGTTTGTATAAATGGTCAGAACAGCTCGTCAGATTTTCAGGTGATTGTCAAGGTCAGATGATTCTGATCAGCTGACAGGATGTACAGCGTCACCGCGCTCCATGATCCAAGAGTTAAACTTAAACCATGTGGCATAAAACATTCTGCAGTTGGGGCTCCATCCCGAGGGAATTCAAGAAGCAAAAAAAATATCTCGAAACTACCTCCTTTAATAATACATTTTCTGACTATCTGTAGCAACGTGCATGTTGTAATTCCACTTGAATGTTGCAGGCCCCTTCTCATTCAGCGCCTGAGCTCTGCAAACCTGCTTTCACCCGATCAAAAGAACATGTGGCAAGAGTATCCTGAGCAAATGGAACGAAGAGCAAATCGTTTACATATGTAAATACTTCGCTTTGGGCAGGAAAATGTTATGTCTGATCTTCGATAAGCAGAAGATCTGTAGGGAGGGCTCGAAAGAACCTCAAGACAAATGACTCCCCTTTACAACAAGGCACGTTCACTTTACCAGCAAACCTATGTTAAAGCAAGAACCGTTTTGCAGCTGCAAGCTTGCAACCTAATTGAGGAAACAGATCAAGTGAAGTGAAGCAAGACTGATTAGATCTTCCAGCATTCTCAGTGGCGAGACGTCATTGAATACACAGAACCCCTGCGGGAACTGGAGCCATGGGTATAATGCTGCATGATGCTGAAAATGGAAAACCGCGAGGAAACACCTTTTTCCCGTGTCGGAAGTTGTCAGTCACGACCAACTGAGGGCTGGGTATCATGAATGGCTTTTGGCTTTAATTTCTGGCATTACCAGTAAAGCACGATGATGGCGGGCCATTACAGTTGCACTGCCTGCACAGTGATGAGGCTGAAAGAGGTCGGACCTTTGGGATCTGTGATGAGTACAGACAGATTGTGGAAGTTGTTATTTCTGTCATGACAAATTTGACCTATCATTATCTACTGAGTGCCGTCCCTCTTCAACATCCATCACATCTTTGCTAAACCATAATCACTGTGTATGTGGCCCCCTAGGCAAGTTGTGAAAATGATAATAAACACAAAATAATTAATCGAATGCAGTAAATAAAGTGAATAAATAAAACAAGCTTATCCTCCCAATAACCTTTTCCTTCACTTTGAAAAATATTATTCAAAAATGACTTTCCTGCTCCTTTCTTCTTTATCATCTTTTTTTTTCCTCCCACGCGATAGTCGAGTTGATCTGACATTAATTTCACTCACGCAGCGCATAATCATAACTTTGTGGTGACACTGATGACAAGGTGACAACATTCAGCTTCAGTGATTTGCTCACCCTCCCCACCCCTGTCCCATTTTAGCCACAGTGTGTGTATTAGTTCATGGTGAGGTCACGTCATGAGGCAGTGTTATAATTGTTATTTGTGTTTAATCAGACTCTTTGTCTGGGGAGCTTTGCCCCGATAATCTGCATGTAGCATGTGAAAGAGCTTAATTAAGCTTTTACTGGATGCATACATCTTTACTTAATAGTTTCAATTATCTCTCAGGCAGTTTTTATTTTTTATGTTATTTACAATGTTGTAACTTGAGATAAAAATATGCACCGAAAATAGCATAATAGGGCCTGTTTAATGTTTCAACTATCTCTCAGGCAGTTTGGTATTTTTACAGCAATACCTTATTTCTTGAAAGCAGATTGTTCAATTTATTAACTCCCTCTTTGTCCAGCACATTTACAAAGTTTTCTAGACATTTGTTAGACTTTCCCCTATATCAATAAAATGACTAACTCTTGACAAAGACTCAAACCCCTAACCAACTGGCAAAGGGCTAAAAAACATGACTTGAGACCTTCATTTTCACTTCAGCAGGTTTATGTGAGGATAATTGAATTTAGTAGAAAGAGAAAATAGGGACAAGTCTGGGAGCCGACATTGCCAAAAAGCCCACCTCCAGACTTGAGGTCTAATTTCTGCAGAGCCTACTGTGTAGAGATTCTGTGGCACAATATCAAGGCCACAGGTAATTCATCTTCTGGCTCCAGCTCTGCTTTGCGACCTAATTAAATGAATAAAGATGTGAAGAAATCTTCATTTCCGTAGGGATAAACACATTGCTGCATGGAAAAGGTAAGAGGAAAGGTTGGCTTTGTAAAGGAAGAATAGAGGCAGATTAGAAAACCACTGGCTGGAAGATAGTGAATGGCTGAAGACACTTGAATAGTGAGGGGGGGGAAACTGTGTTCTGATTTACATGCAGCTGCAGTTGCTGGCTCATTTGTTTTGATAATACCTCATCCTGTGCACACTTTATGCAGAGCTAATTCTACCATATACTGTATATCTGAGTTAACAAACATTTCCCTTCTTGTGTTAACACTCCACATTGTAAGCGATGGGCGTTATACGAGACAAAGAAGCAGCTTGTGTCATAGATACAAGACACACTTGAGTGCGCTGCCTGACAGTTTAAATACCGCCTTCTTCATCACTGAAACATCTGGCTTGTATTTGGTGTCGGCAGCAAAAAAAAAAGCACTCTCTCTTACAGCTTAGTTTGCTCACTTTCATCAATTTTAAAGAGTATGCAAATGGCCAATTCCTCCAGCATCCCTAGGAGTCCAAGCGGTTACTACAACAGGGCAATACATTCTCATTAAGGCTTTCCTTCCTCGAAAGGCAGAAATTGAAGTGGGGATATTCGTGTTTATAGTCCCGGGCAATTGGAACAAATGAGGAGATCTTGTGGAGGGAAGATAGGCTTCCAGCCCTAAGCAGGTCCCTGCAAAAGCCCCGCACCCACCCATCCAGCCACTGCTCGTCTGGCTCCATGGGGAGTGTCAATGATGAAGTCAGTCACAGGGAGCAACAGCCCTGCACCACTGTGCTCAGGCCCCTCTGACAGGCCCATATTTCTCCGGACTCATTCTCCAACCTCCACTGTCAACATTTCCTGTGTTGTCAGGAGGGACAACTCCCATCATCAGATCTGTGATTTTTGCAGGCCGGTGGCAGCAGCGCTCCCTCGCTGTAGCTGACTAACATGGCCCTGCTCCAGACAGCTGGGTGACCCCTCCTTAGTAGCTGGAGTCTCTGATTCCTCTCATCATGCACATGTAAAGATGATCCAGGATGGGACATATATTTCTTTTTTTTTGCTGCATGATGCCAATAGCTTTTGGGAGCTGCTGATTTGTGTATTTTTTGAGTTTGTGTCTACACAAATGTCAGTGTCAGCTGGGTCTGCACCTTTGTTGTATTTCCAAAGCTGGACAATGCCAGAAGCCAACTATCTCGGCATTTTGGGAAACACACTTCTTGCGGGAGTAGGAGAGTGGTAGCGATCTTCTCATGTATTGTATCTCTTGTACTTCCCGAAATGTGAAACTGTTCCTTTGAGGGTAACATAAACAACTATCCATTTTTTGTATTGCAGTGAAATGCAATATACTATAGTTAGCCAAAACCAGTACTTTGCATATGTCCATCTGGATTTTAAGTAACATGTGTTATGTCCATATAGTTTGTAATAAAACAAGACATAATTCATAGTTGAATAACATGTAAGATTATAAACCTACAAAATCCTAAGTGACACTGCTATATCACTTGGCATCTTCCATTAGCACATTTCTTACAGTCTTGCATACAGTATGTAACTATTTCAAGTCACAGCAAACTTTTAATGATCTTAGTAAAATGATTACATTTTAGTTGTTAATAAATTACTAATGACATCTTGCAGTGAGATCACACAAAGACAGAGAGTTTTTTTTTTTGGGTCACCAGCTTTAAGGGCTATAATTAACAGAAAACACTTTACAGTGATGCAAATGGGTGATTTTGCAAACAGTTATGTACATAATTATTTTTTGTATTCTATTCTAAGCCATCTTGATCATTAACTGCTCAATTTGCAAAACCTCAGGCTGCGGATGCACATTCACAAAGGCAGACGTAAATGACTCACTCCCAGACATTGATTCCATTCTGTTTCTTTAGATTCATTGGTAAACTCAATCCAAACATTTGTTTCAGATTCTTGTCATGTCCTCACCATTAGTCTTAGTCAACTTTGCATTCCCCTGGAACAAAAAGGTAAAAAGTATCAACAGGTAGCCTATAGTGAATAGCAAATTGAGCTATATATTTCTAACACTGTTTGAATTACCATGTTTTGCAGAGAGCACTTCCAACTAGCTTTCTTCCTCACCTCAACTCTGTTACATTTCATTCACAGGAAATCTGAGGGGGTCCGTGACCTCAGAAAAAAGTTTTATAGGACATATGTTGGGTGGAGGGTCCCCAGCTCCATGTGCACATGTGAATCTGCGTGAAATACACAAGCATAAATGCATGCCTGTTTAAGTGCATGACTTTACCTCTGTGTTGCTTTGTCCAGATGTTAAGGTGTGTGTGTGTGTGTGTGTGTGTGTGTGTGTGTGTGTGTGTGTGTGTGTGTGTGTGTGTGTGTGTGTGTGTGTGTGTGTGTGTGTGTGTGTGTGTGTGTGTGTGTGTGTGTGTTTAACAGCCTGAAAGGGCACTCTATCTCCTCCTCTCCTGAGAAATTAAACAAAGGTCCTCTGTGCTCCGTCAACTTTAGGTCATACTGTGCCCTTTATGTGGGCCTCATCTCCTCCTTCCTTCCTCCAAACTCTCTGTTCTCTCCTGTTGACTAATAATGAGGAAGAGTTGTGTATCAGATCATTATTATTGGTGTAAATGTTGCTTTAAAACTAGGACAGGACAGCATTTTTCTTTTATTTGTTGAAATTCTCTTTACATCCTAACAGCAATAACACAGCTCCTCTCCCCAACACTCTCTCGTGCACTCGCCCTCTAGCAGTAGTCAGGCAGTGCATGTTTATGTGTTTTGGGAGAGTAGTTTTGGAGGAAGGTCTGAAGGGAGGGGCAGGGATTTTTTCATTTGGATACTTTCAAAATCAAGCTTTCTCTTGCTTGTTTCTCCAAAGTTGCCGACCACAACTTTAAAGGTGCTAAATTTGAAATTCAGAGCAACAGGGCTCTCAACAATGGCAACAACTGAGCTGTCGGCTGGAAGCTAACAGTGCAAACAGGGCTAACAAACAACAAGCAACAGCTGACAATCTACTGGGCGGAGCTTGGGCCTAGGTTTCCGCAATGGCGCTGTTAGTTGGGACTGGGTCATCAGTTGTAACTTGTTGTAAAAGTATGAGCCCAGGGCAGAGCGGCTGTCTTGAACTAACCAGTGGGGCATGCTAACATGCGCTAACATGCGCCTTGTCTTTACTTTTACTCCAGACACATAAGCATACAGTATGTCTGTGTAAAAGACTCATTACATAAATGTTGTGAAACACAAGTGGAACACCAAACAGAGTATTTTGAGTGCTTTTTTTCCACCCCCAAATATGTCCCCCCTGTTCCTTTACCAAAACAGAGTGTCACAAACAAGAAAGTGCAGCACCCCCAACACAGGTAGGGGCTATAAAGCATCATACAGGATGCTGAAGAGTATATTGGCTTATATTTTGGCTGGTATGGGAATCTTAAATCATAAACCAGATTAACTGATTGTGACATTGCTTCCATAACCAATATCCCAAAAACACAGCAATAATTTTGATCAGATATGTGTTTGTTTGTTCCAGCCAGATTTAAATGATGAGTGGCATGCAGTTGGATGTTTGTACACCCGTGTTTTACAAGTGGACATAAATGAATTTTAAAAGGATAAGCATCTGTGCAGTCCTGATTTGTTACGAATCAATGATTATATTCTGTTGCTGACAATCAGACCTGTTTACCTGAAGGCACAAGTCTTTGCTGTCACCACTTGTCACAAGAGATTTCCATGTGTATAGCAATTACAGTGTTTGTTGGTGGCTGCTGGTGGGTCCTCTGGGTATATATATATATATATATATATATATCGCTGTATAATTTCATTCCCCTCGCCACAGAGTAATTCTATCACTCTCACAGCACAGGGAGAGGCAGACTGTGGGGAAGAGGACATCCAAAGATAAATCCATATAAAGTGTATTTTGAATAGGATCTATGATGGTCACCTCCTCACAGGATGTCATGGGAGAAATTGTTTGCCCTAGTGTAAGTTTTAAAAAACGGCATTTTAATCAGGCAAGTAGTATCAATCCCCCTACAGTATCTCCAATATCTTATGCACTTGTACAGATTTTATAAATAGATCACTGGCAACAGTGTGACTATTAGACAACTATAGAGAACCAACACTACCACCTGAAGGCAAAGAATGTGACTCCTGCTTTTATCTAAATATGGCTGCAGAACCATTTGCTGTGTGTAATGTGTTGGAAACTACTCAAAATCACATTTTAATGATTGAGTACAATTTCTTAATTAAATGGGGCTAATATAACAAAATACTCAAACAAGGAACAAAGAGCCTATATGAAAACCAACCTCCTTGAGTAACTGACCAACAATTGTACCGTGAACTGTTTGCAGTCTCAAACTTAGCAGCTCGGCACAAGATTATATGTGAACAATAAGGGTTTTCAATAAGATTGACTTACAATAAGTATGTGTATTACAATGGCGGTATGGTTACCAGAGGTCATATATAAATGCTGTTTCAAAGCCCAGCTTGGCTGGAAGAATGAGTGGCCATTCAGTACTAATTGTCCTTGAGGTGCCTTTGAGCAAGGTTTTTAACACCCACTTGATCTAGTAGAGCTGCTTAGCCCCCAATAGGTCCCCAGCAACTTCAAATGACCATATGTGTAACTGTGTCACTGTAATACAGAATACTACAAAAACAATAGTGTAAAATAACACAATACTTGATATTTGTGTGTATATTTGTGTAGTGTTTACTTTGATTTCCATATAGAACTCATTCAATGTGAATGGGAGGGAGAGTTAGAAGAAAGAGTGGAGGGATTTACACAAAGAAAGAGATCGGGGAAAAGAGAGAAGCATGAAATAGAAGGGTCTATCATAAATACAGACTATGATCTGTGAAGGATGAATGAAGGTAATCTGTAAATGTTGGAGCTTTTTATTTCATACTAAAAGCCATCAGCGCCTCTCTGTGGTCAAATAGCCACACTGCAGGAGAAAGGTTGGCTTAAATTGACATACAGCACATGGGTCCGCTATTTCACTTGTTATCTTCTTAATTTAAATTAACATCAAGGTTGTTCTTCTGTGACGTAAAAGTTATGTTTCAAGAGCAGGTAGACATGTCAGCAGGAAGATCCAAGTACATCAAAGAGTCAGCATCAAGTAAGTATGAAATTTCTGTTGTTTTATTCCAGCTGAGGTCTTGCAATAATACTGTTTCTTATTGTGACACAGACATAATTCTATACAACATTACAGTGCAACCATTGATAAACTGAATAGAAATACTGCTGAGGTCACCTAAAGTACCATTATCTATACTACAGCTACAGTAATACATAGGATCTTTGGTTTACCTTTGAATTAAAAATACAATCAAAACTAAAGTAACTTTGCACCCTAAACAATGTATCATTCTAATGGTGCTTTGATTTAATATATAAGATAATACTAAATAATTTAATCTTCATCACAACAAAAGTTAGTGTACATCAAAAATAATCTGTTAGCTTTCTTTTGTAAAAATTGCTAAAATTGCAGAACACAAAGAGTACATTAACACACAGCTCTCTCATAGCCACTAAAGTAATACACATTCAAAACTAGTTTCATTCCAACCTCCCAAACAGAAAAAAACATATGAAATGATAAAAAACAAATAAACAGCATGCCCTTTAATACAGGAATACCAAAACCAGCAACCTGTTTGTTTGCTAAATGAAATTGCTTGAAATCACTTAAAATGATGCTTAATCAATGGTTTGTCCTAAATGTGAAAACTGGATATGTTAATCTATGCAAGTGATTTTAACCTAATAATGACATTGTAATATTTTCCTAACCCTGTTGCTCACACTTTGGCATAGCTGTCACATCATTTCTTTGACAGCTCTGTCTTGAAGAGGCTAGATCTGGTTGTCGTTATATTGTGGGCTGGAGGACTGGTCGTGCATGGCTCCAGCAGCTGCCCCCATGGCTGCCTGCTGCGCCGCTGCCTGCACATGAGGGTTTTTCCACGCTCCCGTGGTCCATTCCTCCTGAGCTTTGGACATGCTGGCCCCGCTACCACGGTAGGAATTATGGATCTGTAGGCAAGGTGGTTTCACAAGGTATCATCAACAAGCCTTCATGTGTGGAAGGTAAGTGGTTTTCATTACTTTAGCTCATTGTATCACATATATATTTTTAGAGTTATGCAACTGTATTACCAAATCAGTAAATCTGTTGGGGGAATACTGTTTTTTCAGGGACAGCAAAGGATTTAATGTCATTCTGGCATTTATAATTATAAACCTAACAACACTACTTTGTTGATATGAGAGATAATTAATCAATTTCAAATCCTGCACTGACAAAGGCCTGTAACATTATTTTCTATTCTTTTAGTAAATAGTAATAAAATAAATAATCTGTTACTTTTGGCAAAAGACATCATGGAAGTTACAATGACAGAAAATGTTTTCTAAGAAGTTGCCTGTCTACATTTCCCTTTGTATGAATGCACAAGTTAAATTCTTACCCTGGTGAGGGCAATGAAGGACAGTGAGGCCACTGCAGTGAACATGAGAGTAGGAACCAACATGACCAGGGCAATAAAAATATTATAGCTGAAGAAGGACAAGGTACCCAACCAACCGCTGAAAAAGAAACAGACGACAATTATCACAATTCAAAAAAAAAAAAAAAAAGAAGATTCATTACAGATTATGAACACAACATGAACCATAATTATCTGTTATTGGATTGTCTGGTGTTCCTCATCATGATACCACCACTGAACATCTGGATGTTAAATGCCAGTATTTTTTGTGGACTTTAAGTACTGCAATATAAAGTTTCAAAGTTTTATAGCTCATACATAGCTCATACGAATATCCCGTTGCACATGGTGACATTTATAAACTTTATGGAGGCTGTCATAATATTAATTTCTGATCATCAGCCTGAGTGAGGTGACATTTTGAGGATCCCTTTAACAGCCTCTCAAAATCCTAATGACAGTACTATCATAAAAGTTATATGAGGGCAATTTCTGATGTTCCATCACTGTCGTGTTAATGAAAGCAGCACACAAGGTATTTTAAAAAAAAAATATATATATATAGTCCTCCTGACAGGACGTATTGCTTGACCTCAAAATGTTTTATTCAAAGTAGATTTTGTAGTTTGATTGAAACAACTTCTGATACTTAATGTCAATTGATGCATAACAATGAATAAATCAAATATGAATGCTTGTGGAAATATCTAAACTTCAACAATGGCTCTGGAATTTGAGTTGCATTAGACTGGTTGGCTCTAAGTATGAATTTCTGTACCTTATTGTAATGGCACTCACTTTAGAATTTGTTTTGTCTTACTTTAGTCCATTTTTTCCAATTAAGTTAAGACATACAAAAAAATCACTTTAATGAAACAGACATGCTAAATATCTGATTTTGCATCTTATTCCCTATTAAAATATAAGTTATTTAAAACTATTTAAGAGAAATATTTGTAATGCATATTCGATCTCTGTCTCTTACCATACTCCCCATCCAGGGATGCCGATGCATTGGATGATGCTGATGCCAACTTGGGCCATGAACACAAAAAAGAACTGCATGAAGTTGAAGGAGCTGTCACTCCTAAGTAAAAAAAGAAAAAGAAAAAGATGATCAAGAAATATTTATATGTGCATACAAAATGTTGAACTACTATTCATCTAATCTTGTGTGTGCATGTTGTATCTTACATGTTACTCATGTTATCTATCTTATAACCAGTCATGATGAAACTATTCAATCACATGCCTCTAAAACCATGGTATCACTTCTCCCACATCTGTCTGTAGTGATGACAACACAGCCATGGACGGCCTTGTTGGATGACTATGCTGGACTGTTGGCTTCTTGCCCTGCCTTGGAACTTTAGTCAGTTTGGTTTGACCTTCACCAGAGAGGCAGGTAAGACCCACATTTTGCATCGGTGCATCATCTACTGTACTAGATAAAAACGTTGACTGTCCATGACTCAGAAAACTGGTCAAGGAGGAGAAAGCATACGCACAGGTGATAAAGGAATGATTTAAGAAGATATTTCATGCTACCCTTAGAGTTAGAGTGCATGTTCCTATATGGCATTCGTTAAAAAATATCATGTGATCTGTAGTGGTCCTCTGATCTACCAAATTTACACATATTTTTGGCATATGGATATATAAAGAAGGGAGGAAACCCAAAAAGTGCTATCAAAAGGCTGCAGCAATGATAACAGAAGTACTCACAACCATAATGACAGTCAAGCCAGAAATAATCTCTTTGCCACTCAGTGTTACTTGATAACATAGTACACATTATATTGTATGTGATACACAATTATTGTCACTGTGGTAGCGGAGCAATAAACAAAAGCAGCTTTTAACTTTATCCCTAAGTGCCTTATATTGCAATATAACACATAAATCCATTATTAGTATGGTTTATGTGCTATTTATAAGGTTATTATTTTGTTGCTTTGTACTTTAAACAACTACGAAAAGATTTGCCAGAAAAATGCAGTTAGAAAACTTCATAATGAATTACTAAACAATATTGATCAAATGTTACTACTTCATATTTGACGTACTTGAAGGCCTTGTAGATGGCTCTGAACCAGCAGACATAGGAGCAGGGAGTGAACATGATTAGCCAGATGATAGCCAGCCCAAAGTTGGTCACGCCACCTCCCCCAAACATCCAAGCAAAGCAGCCGACGAGATTCACAGCAAGAGTAACACTGTTCACTGTAGGACCAAAACACACTGTTACACACTGTTACACTCGGTACGCAGACATGAACATGCAGGAAAACGTTTGTAAAAAGGTTGATATGTGGATATGAAGGCGGCCAGCATTAACATAATATGGCATATGTAAGTGCAATGCTTGACTCACAAAATGGCTGGTGTTCCCTGAATAGCCCTTTTTCCGGCCTCTTTCTCTATTAATTCTCGGTCATGTCATGAGGCTACAGTACTCCCCGCTTCAGTTGCACTTGGTGCTAATTGTAGCTCTGTGCTTTGGTCCCATCTTTCTTTTTCGAAATTAGCAAAGAAGGCCAATCAGCTTCAAATTTTGGTTTACAAGAGAATTATGAGGCCAAACACAGCTGCAACATCACAGTGATTAACGAACACAGTTAAGACTTCAAATGATTTTCACACAGAAAATGAGAAAGAAAAAATGACAAGCTGACTAACATTTAAATATGAAAGTGATGCGCATGCCATGCATACAGATAACTGGTACAGAGGAAAAGAGATTAACAGCACATCCGAGAGCGAGAGTGGGAGTTTGAATACCTGCTTATGTTTATCGTTTACTAAAAAAGATGACACCTGCAGAGAGAAAAGAGTTTAGTCGCTACTTTAGAGTAAAACATATATATTTCTTGTTGTGAATAAAATTATTATTTCAAATAAAAAACATATTCTTTTGTGGAGTGGGCACTGCAAACACAATCATAATCAGCTGTGGTTTACAGCAGGGTTATTGGAATGGAGAGGCACCACTGCACTTTGCTACATTTGGCCAACATCTGTTGTATGCTTTGACACCACAGCTTCACCTTTATTTCCATTATCTATGTTACTATACTGTATATTGGGTCATTGCCCTACTCATAACTGCCAGTAGCAATGCACCTACATAAATGTTGCAGAAGCTTTGAGTTACTCCCTGCACTCCACCTTGCATGCCTTCATGGACGGGCAGGGAGCTTCCAGACCAGAGCAATATCACAACATCATTGTCCCGCTTGTTTATAGTGTAATAAACTTTGATGAAAGTGCCTCTGGAAAAAATTGTTTAACACAATCTCAATGTTAACTGCTCTGCTCAAACCAAGGCCATCTGGTCAGCGCTATGACTCATTAGCAAATAAACCAGTCAGGATAACACAGTCACAGCCAATAAAAATAATATATTTTTGGACCAAAGGGACCCTTGTAAACCATTGCCCTTCTGTTACATAGTTGTTATCATGAGTTAACCACAGAGGAAACTCCTTGGAAAGCCTTACTTGTGTTGTTATATTGGCGAATGAGGCATAAAAAGTCAGTTTAAAGTTTCATAGTTGAAATTGAATCTCCAAAATGTACATGGTAGCCTGATGCAATGGTAATGCAACAGGAAATCCCACACAACTCCTGTAACAATACAACATCACTTTAAGCCACTTACGTATCCACAGGTGGTACATTTTCTTGCACATGCTGCGGTGGTGTTCAGGGATCTCATCAAAGTCCTGGTAGAAGCATGGCTTGAATGGAATGAATCCCGGCAGTGGGGGAAGTTGGGCTCTGAGACCAAATATTCCAGTTAGACAGTTAGACATAGCAGCTTGGGAATGGTGATTCTTTTCAGGTACATTGCTTTATAATCTCTGACCTTCCATGTGGATAAAGTGTGGAGTTTGCTGTTTAGATTTATTCCTTCTTCAGTCTCCCGAGCCTGTCAAATAAGAAGACACTGGAGGTTAGGACTTAGTTGTTGGTACTAGCCTTTGTGTAACCCTCCCAGCAAACAGGTAACCTTCAGGGAACGTGTCCTGAAGGTGACTTTTACAAAACCTTCAGAGAACGTTCAAACATTTTGCATTTTCGTTGCCCACAAAATAATGAAATTCCCTTTTTTGTTTTCAGATTGAATTAAACAATTGTGTGATCAATAGCCTTTAAGCTGCTGACTTTGCTTCCTGTCAATAATGCAATGAATCTACCCCTACACATGTGACACAGTGCTCATTTTCCTCAAGTCATTGAAGTTGACTTGGAGAGTTTCACATTATTACAGTTTAATTCTGAGGGAAACGTATGACTTTTGGATTAAATAACTTACAAAATGAACGATGTTTTGGTATTGAAACAGCTGACACGATATGGATATTTTGATGAGGGTTTGTGAAAAATTACAGTGTTTGATACCTGTGTTCTATTAATAGTAGAAGTGCTTGAAATAGTAGTAGACATTGTTTAAGTTGTTGTTGTGGCAGCGATGCTGTTAACAGTGGCACAGATTGTGGGCTGACAGGTGGAATATAAATTGATTATTGTTATCTATAATTTACAGGTGCTATGCCAACGTTGGTCAGTAGAGCAACAGCTCTGTAAAAAATAAAAATAACGATACAAATCATCATCATCACAAAATTATAATAATTATAATGATAATAAAAAATAATAAACTATTCAATAAATCTTGTTACCTCATTCTTCTGTACAGTTCTACCTATTCTTAGACTGGCAGATGGAGCAAACTGTTTTAAAGGAAGGAAGGATTGTATTGGGAGCATCAGGTGTGACTGTATGGGAACTAGTTAACATGGCTCATGGGTCAGAATTGTGCTTAGGGGCCCCAGGAGGTAAAGGCTGGCTCTGAATATTGCTGATCAACCTGCAAGAAGTCTAGAAGTTGGAAAAACTAGACTGAGTGAAGGTTTTTTTGGATGCTGATGTCAGATTTAGGCCCACATAGCATGAATACATACTAACTCTTCAATAACAACAATGCAATTTGGCAAAGACATTCCCATGTGGAATTATTGAGCGTGTCATAGGGGTGGGGATCATTGAACCATTAACAGAATCATAGCCAACTTAATGCGTTTAACACAGGGTGCTGTAACTAAAGCGTCGCCGTACACTTCTGCCGGGGGATTTAATGTGTTTAGCCCTCCAGACGAGACTTTAACCACTGAAGCCTTCCGGTTTCAAGTGAAACCAGCACAACACGTCGGGGTAGACCTGTCACGCATGTTGCAAAACCACTCCCGAAGCTTTACTCCAATTGATGAAAATGAGCAGCAATAGTGGCTGTATGTGCGGCGATGACGGATTGGGTATTTTGACAGACAGCTGGTCATCATAGGCAGGAATTACGGATCCCACGGGAAACGTAATCTGCTTACCTCCTCACGACAGCGTCTCTGTGTGAAATGCACCGTCTTCACCGGAAGCTTCAGCCGCGTGGAGAAGAGAGCAGGACTGCCGGTCGGTCGATATCTGCAAGCAAAAGCTAAAAGGCTATTAATACTTTCTTATTTATGACCAGAGCGATAAATCCATACTATCCTGACCCCTCAACCAATCACAGTGCGTGAGTCTGCTGTCACTTTGATTCAGACCAATAGGCAGATTACTCTAATCCTTGACGTTGGTTTTTTTATAGCCAATCAGGGTTTAGCTCTCTGTCCATGGTGCTGAACCTTGCCCACCGGCTGAGGTAAACAGTGTGGCGTTTAACTTCACTGCTGATCATTTCCCCAAACAGTGTATCATGTAAGATAACTACTATGCATTAACTGCAGTTAATCTGAAGTGATGTTGTCACACTTCTAATCATATAGTTGTGTTGTTTTGTAGTTTATACAGTACCAGTCAAATGTTTTGGACACACCTTTCTCATTCAACTATGAAGAAGAATCTAAAATATAAAACATATTCTGGTTTATTGAGCATTTGTTTGTTTACCACATAATTCCATATGTGTTCCTTCATAGTTTGGATGTCTTCAATATTAATCTACAATGTAGAAAAAAATAAATAAAATAAAAAAAACCATTGAATGAGAAGGTGTGTCCAAACTTTTGACTGGTACTGTATTTTTTTTAAGGTGTCCAGTGTGCGAGCAACGTAGATTACGTACTTTGCAATAGCAAAAAAACAAGCATTCATTATGTGAATAACATTTTACGCATACATAAGTTACATCAGCAGCAATATGACATATATAGATAACTCTCATTTAATTAAATAATAGGCTGGTAATTCTCTTTGCATTGTGCCCATTTAGCTATATCACACCCTACTTGGTAAAAGGTCAGTCAGTCAAATCAGTACCCAATCATTGGCTTAAAGCATAATACAAGAAATGATTTTGTTGCTGACCTAAATACTTCGACTCCAGCTGACTTGACTAACTAAGAGGGACTATTTTCAACCACAAAGTCACATAGTTTGGTAAGGTGCAAGTCACATTAGTACAATTCCAGTGGAGAAGAGAAGGTCTCAAAGCTGATAAAAAATATTGACTCATTTGATAAGCATACAAACCAGTAGCAGAGGATGTATACGGATCATTTACCTAAGAAAAATAGCAATACCACTGTGAAGAAATAGTCAGTAAGTCCTGCATTCAAAAGTCACTTATGAAGAAATACAAAAGTATTTGCATTAAAAAAATACTTAAAAGTACTTGATATTTAATATTGTTTTGTATTGACAATCTGAATCCGTAAAGTAACTATTGACTAAGCTATCAAATAAATATAGTGGGGTAAAAAGTACAATATTTGCCCCTCAAATGTAGTGGAGTGGGAGAAATATAAAATGGAAATATACAACATAAGTACAAGTAATTTAAAATTGTACTAAAGTACAGTATTTGAGTACATGTACATTCCACCACTGCATACAACCTAACAGAAACCAAAATATAATTGGCAAATCAATTCCCACTGCCTGTACTATATGGTAGTAATACCCAATTTATCAATCACCAATTGTAATTTAGCCAGTTATTTATTCTACATGCGTCCAATGTAATTGATGAGGGGATTATAGGATTTCTGCAGGGTCTGTTTTTATAGCTTTTATCAATCAAGACATAACACACTTAACTCATGATAAGACCTTGAATACATGGGTGGTGGATTATTAATGTAGATGATAAAAAAGGAAAGACAAGGACAGCAGTCCAATTTCCACAATACAAGTGTCTTGCCCAAAATGTACGTGCAGTATTATTAAAAGGTAAAATTGGGGTGTTGTCTTGGTCTTTCCTTTATTAACTATTATATTGCCACAATAACACTTTTACAGTATAAGGTAAGCCATGTGAATTCACTCAGAGAGAGAAAGCAGAAAACTCTTGTCTGACTTTGAATCATTATTGTCAAGGACCATTAGTTTTCAATCACTTTCGATTAATTGGGATGAGCACAAGAAGCAACAATCTTCCAATTTTAGTCTCAAAGTCATATCAAAATTCAGAGAGTGTTTATATTTTAGTAAAACTTAGTGAGTGTATTTTAAGATTGTATTGTTAAAGAAGCAGTAAGATGATAAGACATTGATATTTACTTAACACAGTAATTCACACAAAAGCAAACAGGAGATGCATTAGAGTGTTCTCAATTTTTTCAAAATGATCACCAAGATTACAGATAACTCTATTCAGGGTGGTTTCATTTATACTTCTTTGGAAAAGAGCAATGACTATAATGTGAAAAGGAGTGTGATTGCTGAGAGTACATTTGTTGCAGACTTCCAAAGCACAATTTTATTTAAGATATTGACTTACACATTTAAAGATTGTTAAAATGAGTGAAAATTATGTATTTATAAGATATACATCTTTTCGTCGGGGTTCAGTTTTTTCACTGAACCCATCTAATCAATGCTGTCACCTCAATCACATGTTTACTGTAGTGAATTCAGCAGTGCAACATAGGTGCTTAAGTAAGTCTAATACTTGTCATTTTAACAAGAAACTCGAACTCTGCAGGTACTGAAGAGTAAATTTCATAGGATTTTTTTGTTTAAATATGATCAATGCCACTGGTTATGGAAAGCTAGTAAAAATGGCCACTACCTCACATTGTGACTCCAGCTAGTCTCTCATATTCTCTCTCCTCTCTCCAGTGATATTTACATTTGACAGGTTGTTTCTAAGGTCACTATGACATAGGCCTTAAATATAAATCTACAGAAGATTTGGCTTTAAGTGGTTTCTCTTTCTTGCCTCTTTGTCTGTCTTTCTCACTCCTTCTCTTATTCTGCCCGTCTCGTCTCTACACCAAACAAGATTACTATTGACCGGACCATTGAGACGAGCTCCTTTCTTTAACGCCTTGCTATTTTCAACTGAGATTCAGAATCTACTTTTTAAGCTAATTAGGACAAAAGCTGCTCCTTTCAGTGAGTAATGGTCCTGCTCTGTATTTACAGAGCCTGGCATCTCCCTCCCACTTCAGCTCACCAACAGTGCTTCACTCTGCATATATTAAAATGGGAAAGTCAGATTTCCCCATGAGCTTTCCCAACACACCATTGATGCAACACAATGAGTCTTTTCTGGGTCCTCTTTGCTGCGTACTTTGTCATCTCTCTGGATGAGATGTAGACAGACGGCAGGATATTAAGTATCGCGTAAGACAGTGAGAGAATGAGAGGGGTAGGAGGGGGGAAAAAAGAGGACAGAGGGAAGAAAAGAGGAAATGAAGGGTGAGCGATGAGCCTGACATTTTAGCATCAACATTTATTGAGCATCAGAGGCAAAGAGATAAATGTCTTTTTTTTCTTCTTCTTACATTTACTTTGGAACTGTAAAAATTCTTACTGTGCTTTCTCTCTTTGCAGTTAACCCACAAATAATCAATAAATTACTAAACTGAGTGCAATGTTTATTATTTGTCAATGAACTATGTTCATCATCCAGGTTATCATTTTGAAAGTAGTTAGATAATGTCCTTTAAAAGTGTTTTAAAAATTCAGTTTGTGCTCATAAAACTTTTTCACATTTCGTCAGTTAAATTTACACCAAACACACACACACACACACACACACACACACACACACACACACACACACACACACACAAACACACACACACACACACACACACACACACACGATAGTCCACTTGTTTTGCATTGAAAACATGAATACATGTATTTATCTTCATCACTGGGTGTGTAAATGCCCTTTAAATTAGATCAAAATAAGTGTCCATTGTTCAACACTCAATATCCCTGCTTGAAGCTCTCAATTGTGGCCCAGCACCAGTGCACCCTAGTGTCATTGTTCCCGAATAGAAAAAAACCTTTTGCCAAATCGCCCTCTAAGCCCATGTGCCACTGTTGTTTTGGTTTCTATGGAGACGCTTTGCTCCAGAACAAGCATGTGGAGGGCACCCCTCCAGCGGAAGGAGGTGGAATAACATTGTGGCAAGGCAATCATACACCAACCTCATTTACATATCCAAACATGAACCATGGACCGTAGCATACAGTGTTTGTTCACTAAACATTTCAAATAGGTGACTAAACCCAGCTGGAAATGGAGCCCAGATATATGATTATTATCACTTTTTTTTAATCAACAGAGAGGTTTAGATCATTTTCAAATGATGTAAATAAAGACAAGCTTGAGAGAACAAATGAAAGAAATATGAAGTAAAACACTATTCTTCTCTCAGAATGTAGAAAACATTTTTCATAGTGCACTGGGATTGCTCAGCATTCAGGTCACCATTGCTCCCTTTGTACCCTTGACATGAATGATGCATGCTTGTATCAAGACCTTCTGTGGTCACTCCTCAGCACCTCCAGCGGGAGGCACTGTTTTCTCTCCGTCAGTTTGTCTGTGGTATTTACTTACCTATTCAGGAGACGCTCTGCTGTCAGATGACAGCTCTGTGTCTCTGACCTTGGTGAAGATGAAAGACAGCCACCACAGACGCTACTGTACTCAGCATTCAAACTCACAAACCTCCCAGAGTCAAGACTGGCTGAGAGACAAGCAGACAGACAAAGAGGGCGGGGGCAGGCAAGGCATTCATTTCACTTCATTTGGCTTTATTTCAAATCGCATGCAATTAACAACTTTTTCAACAGACACGAAAAAAAGTATGCTTAATAAAAAGAACATAACAGAACACAGGATAGCGTTCTTAATCATTTTAATACTGATGGAACTGAAAGGTTCACTGATTGATACTCATACATAATGTAACCCAAGAAACAGAACTGCAGCTAATCAGCATTTACATATTTCACAAAGGCCGTAATTATAGCGGTGACTGACTGCCACGCAGCCACATTTCTATATAATCCATCACTGAATCAAACTGTAGGATCTCATGCTGTCAGGAGGATAATAATGAAAGTGAGTGTTTTAATCAGTGAAATGCTCCTGTCCAACTCTTTAATATGGCAAAAGAACACAATCATAAATACACCACTTATTAAACACATAAATGGTATATGTATTGTTTCAGCATATGAACACTTTATAATCCCTGCACAACACAGTGGCTAATGAACTTCATAATGACATCATCCATATACATTTCTCTACAGTATTCCTTACCGAAATAAAACACTCATCTAATCTAACAGTGCTCAAATTTATGATGCTTCATGTCTTACGGAAATGTATCACTCAGCATATGTGTTCTTTTAGAATGGCGGTAATGACCAATACTTGTGTTATCATCATTAAACAGCACACTTTATGTGATATTAGCTTGAAAGATACCAGAATAGATTTAAAATATAAATGTTATTATTTTATCTGTGTTTGGTTTTGCTTGCAATGTAGTCACATACATAAAAAAAAATGATTTTGTGTGTGTTCAAAGTGAGTTTTTGCAACCAGTACTCATTTTTAATGTGAACATTTGTGGCCTACACAAGCTCAAGCTGGTACCGATCACACTGGCAAAATGTACCCAGTAGAACCAGAAATGCCATCGCTTAAAACAACTTTCAACATCATGCAGGCTTGCACAAGATCAAAGTGGTGATAATTACAGGGTACACTATCTCACAGTCCCCACAGAGTCGGTACCAGGCTGTAGATGAACACTGCAGGGGTTAGACAAACTGATAGAGGGAGCCGGGATGAGTTTGAAACCAACCAAGTCGAGATCACTGGTGCCAAAGAGAGGAAAGGTGGACAAAACCTTCTGTTTCAACATTGGAGCATTACCATCCACACCACGAAAGGAACGCTGGTAAAGAGCTTAAGCAATGTGTGTGACAGCAGCCTGAAGGATGCGTCATTCATCATATCCACCTGTATTTATTTGGAGCGTTGGCTTAGATCAATGGACCAGCATGCCACTCTTCCCAGAAACTTGTGGACACTTATGGTGTGCCAGTTGAGGCCCTGAAGATGGAAATATGTTCTCTAATCAGAAGCAAGCTGGTGGGAGTTGTGGCTAGAGGCAGATCGGGGCTGGAATCATTTCAACCGTTCCAGATCAAAATTCCCCAAAGAAAAGGAGAAGCACCGCCTGGTTTAGGGGGAAGTGAGAGCAGCAAAAGAGGAGAGGTCATGCAACATGGTAGCAATAGGGCATCAGGATGCCTGGTGGGAGCACACACTGGAGAGATAGGCTGAGCTTTGCAAAGCTGAACCCCACCACATCAAGTTATTTTAAGCTCCAACTAAAGAACTTACTGGAATTTTAGTGCATAATCTGAGTTGCTGTCACAAGGGCACTAGGAGAGGGCCTATACTGTTGCCATGATCAAGTCCTGAAGGTACAATAACGACAGAAACCATCAGCACCAGAGTCGAAGGAAACAGGCGGTTCCGCCTCTCAAAACAGGCCTTTACCCAGGACTGGGGAGCAGACATAGGCCCCCTTGGTTTGGAAATTCGCAGAAATCTTGGAATTTGCAGGGGACTGTAAACTGCTGGTGGATTTGGAGAAACAGGTCAAGTTCACTCAGCACATCACAGTCACCCCATGGAGACCGGATATCAAATCCAAATCCTCCGGGCAAGTTATCAGTCCCCCTGGAAAAGATTGCTAAGACGGGCTTTTGAGATAAAGCTAACCAAATATGAGGG
Source organism: Anoplopoma fimbria (assembly GCF_027596085.1). Classification (NCBI taxonomy): domain Eukaryota; kingdom Metazoa; phylum Chordata; class Actinopteri; order Perciformes; family Anoplopomatidae; genus Anoplopoma; species Anoplopoma fimbria. The sequence continues at coordinate 11,814,793 of NC_072450.1, forward strand.
GCTGGTTGGTGAATCCAAGCAATGTGACTGGAGGACAAGGTGCTCCAGGCACTCCAACGCAGTACAATCCTTGGTTCCAGCCTACAGCAAAGAAGCGCCATGTCAAGTCCGGTAAGTTTTATTTATATAGCTCAATATCAAAAAATTGCCTCAAGGAGCCTTATAATCTGAACAGTATACAACACCCTCTGTCTCCTTCAACAAAAACCTTTATCAGTAAAAAATGGAAGACACCCTAGAAAGGGCAAATGAGAAGAAATCCCACTCCCAAGATGGAAAGACAGACTAGCAATCAATGTTGTGTGTGCAGCCATCGGCGACTCAACAGATGAGAGCATCAAGATGACTGTGGCTCAAGAGAGTGGTACCATGGGGGCAAATAGCTTGATAACCCTCTTGACACAAGGGGAGGTCTGATCAGCCTCAGCAAGGTTTCCTGGAGGCCTTGTATGATGTTAAAAAGACCTGTAACACCCGATGATTGCATATTGTATTTCTTTAGTTGATTCAACGATATTCTTGATACCGATAAAATGCACTGGAGACTTGAAGTGTGTTTAATTT
>NC_072450.1:12127856-12200356 GCF_027596085.1 Anoplopoma fimbria
TCACTGTTAGCATCGCCAAATAGTGGGTTTCAGTCAAACTCCAATAGGCAGCCTTAGTACTGCTGCACTCTACCTGTTGACCTGAACAGGACCACCCTCATCCCCTCCCTTGTTGAGGCTTTGAGCCTGTATGAGGTATGAGAAGGTGGAAGTGGTGTCCGTAATCCCATAATGGCAGGTACATGATGACAGGGGGAACCTATGTAATCCTCTTTTAGATGCAGCTATCATTGTCCTCTTCCGCAGCCACTTTCCCTACTAATCCCTCCACCTGTCCCTCCACACAACCCCCAAACACACACACTGAAACACACCTGTGTGTATTGCGCTCACCACGTCATGCATGATTTATGATGGCTCATGCATACCTATGCTTTGCACAAGACAAATGCAAAGCTAAAAACACTGATTGTCTCATTCCACATTTTGTCAACACACACAAACTCATCCATAGACACTGAACTGCACTGAATTGAATGATAAGTGAAATATCCAATATTTTTTTCAGAAAACGTATCTTAAGGTGACGACACACGGGCATGTTTAGGGCCAATTCTAATGAAATAACAGCAAGACCAATAGATAATGCTAGATGACAAATCGGACATTTGGAGAAGTGGAAATCAATAAAAGATACTGCTGCCATCTGGTAATGCTGGACTCCAATTTCATGCTGGACATTTTTTGTAATTTAACTTTTTTATTGAGGTTATTAACTGAAACCTCATTGTGTTTAGTATAGGCTCATAAGTTCACAAACAGAAAAAGAATAACCCACTGTCATCAACTGACAGAATTACCTTGCTGTCATCACACCACTTCCACTGGGGACCATTATTTAAAAAATGTATTGGTAACACATAACCCCATAAATCATCTAACCTCTGATTGGCTTTTGTGGAAATCTTTACATTAACATTAAGCTTACTTTTAAAACAAATAATTTGGCAATAATACATTTTCTTAAAAAAGTGTCTTTGTATGTCTAGAGAATGTAGTGACCATGTAGACATGGAGAAATTAAAGGAAATAATTAGCTGTGACTATAAGAAGTTATATATGAGAATACAGCCACAGTTGGCTAAAAGAAGTGCACCTATGTGTATATAATGGTTTATAAACACACCATACCTTATAGCACACGTCTCATCAATGAGGTAGCTTTCCTTCTCACACACATCCTGTAGACACACACACCAACACTCATAGTTTCACACACACATGCTAGCATAGACTTATTGTGCAGAATAATAAGCCGCTCGCTGCCATACACGCATACGTAAACACACACAAAGGCAAGGACAGTCTCTTGTTGACATAAAATATATAATCCTTCCCCTTTCCGAAATATAGATTTGTAGGCACAAGTAAAGGAAAGCAATCCTTGACCTAGCCGCTGTGCGCCTTGTTAAATCTGCACACACTGAGCGCGGCGCACACATCACTTTTAACAAGCGAGTTATTAAGTGTGGCACTTCCTATGGTGTAAGTGGCTGAGAGGATCTTAACTGATCAAGAGGGACCCTCCTGTTCAAAGCATTTTTAAAGTTGAAACAGGGAAATCCACGTCATCACTCACCTCTGTTTATTTTAGAAATATAGCTTTTGTAAAATGTCCCCCCTTTGTATCTTATTTATGTAAACATAACATTTAAAAACAACTGTAAACTAAAGACCCTCTTGCGATGGGATTACACCATCAGTGAGGGCCAATTGGACAAGGGCCGTAAACTTGGGGGGGGGCAATGGCTCTTAACCCACCTCCGTCCCCCCTACTTCCAGCCCCCTTATCAAACCACACCCATCTTAGAACTCGAATAAGGAGGCCGCTGTTTGTGTCCCGTGTGAAAACAAAAGTCAACGTTTACTTATTTTAATTAACGTCTGTAACTTATAAGTAGCATAACAAACGTAACTATTTTAAACCAACACAATTATGGGGTTTTTTTTCACTAAACCTAAACAAGTAGTTTGGCCATGCTTTGTATCAATATACAACATCAACCACATGTTTAAAACTGCGGAAAAAAAGTGTCCCTCAAAGCGTAATTAAGAAGGCAGTTTTGTAGGACACGGGGTTGGACCGGGACAAAATATATCCAGAAACAAGCAAATATGAAAAACAAGTCCTTAAAGTGCTACAATGGAAATCTACAATAGAATGACAACTGGGCAGAATCCATTTTCTAATGATGATCTAAAGGATCCACTTAATTAACTTAGTAGTGATATTGTTTCTCGACAACATTGCACATATTGAGTTATGCCTCCATCAAACATATTTTCATAAACTGCTTTGGAGTGCAGCAAACCACTTTGCAGTGATGTAAACAAACAAACAAAACACCCTTCCACCCATTTCAGATTTTAAATAGAATAATGATAATAATCAATTTTGTTCAAGAATACAATCAGTGTGAGGTGGATAGTCTATATGTGCAAAACAGGGACCTTAGCAGCAAAGCCTCCGCCATCTTTATCTACCTTATAATCCTGTCCCCAGTGTGTACCTGCCAGCGTACTGACCACGGAGCCCTCGGGACAGGGTTCGCTGACCCTTCACCCCTGACCCCCTCAGCTGGTCAAACTCTAACCCTGGAACAGATGGATAACGGACTCTATGCTTTATCTCCTCCTGACCACATTCTCCTTCTCGCTGTAGGAAAGTCCTTTTAAATCAAGGCTGAAGAATTAGCCATTGGCTTTTATGAGATCAAATCATTATTTATTTCTTACCGCACTGAAACTTTTATCCTTGGGTTTTATACCTTTCTCATTCTATTTAAGCTTATTTTAATTTTTTCTCTTAGCTCCTTGATGACATTGTTTGTCATTGTTTTTAAATGTCCTTTCGAATTGCCTTGTTGCTAAAAAAAGTGCTATTTAAATAAACTTGCCTTCTTGTTGCTACAGCCTTTCCTCTCACCTCCTGATGCCCTTCTTCTCCTCTCCTTCATCTGCCTGCTCTTATTGCCTGAACTATCCGATCCGATCCTGTCTTCACCTTTTCTCCACTTTCTTTGTGTTTTGACATTATTCTTTTCCTCCTGCTACACTCCTACGCTGTAATTTTATGCCATCACTTATTTAACCTTTAATATTTAATATTTGCTCTCTCTATCCATCCTCGCCCAGTTGCTTACCCTCTGCAGTGCGTTTATCAGCACTGTTACACTCCTCTATAGGGTACACGTGGTGCTTTAGTAAGGTCATGATCATGAAAATGTGACAGTTTGTGAATGAAAACATAAGAATTCTATATGCAGGACATAAATCATTGGTTATTTCACATTACATGATATTAATTGACTCATTTTAAGTGCTAACTTGTTTTGTGCATGCAACATATTTAATGTTAAAATGAACAATATGATTTCAGTTTTCAGTTTGGAGCATTATTCAAAGGGGTAATTACACTTTCACACATGGCATAGATACAAAACCTCAATAACAGACAAATCTGTTATTGAATCAACTACAAATACAATATTAATTGTAGCATCTAAATACTTTAGTGTTGCTATGATGTACTTTGTGATTGCGTGTGTGTGTGGGTTTATTTCACTAATAAAAATGTGATGTGAAATAAGGCTGAGTCAGTGAGGCACCATCAACATCCCCCTGCATCCCCGAATTTACATTTTATAAAGCAAAGAATGTTTTAGTCACATCTTGATAATAGTCCAGCGTTTTCTCTCACCCCTCTGTGTGTGTGTGTGTGTGTGTGTGTGTGTGTTAATATATGAGATCATTATACACATTTATGCAGCAAAGGAGCCTCTCGTGCCAAAGGGGCTGACGCTCAGGCGGATCGAACCTTTCGATTGATACTGAAACAATTTGCATACTGATTCTCTTCCAGTGCGCACGGATCCATAACAACACCGGCCAGCTATTCAAATGCGCCTGCATCGAGAAAAGTAAGGAGAGAGAAGCACGGCACCGGAGCAGGAAAACGGAGGCTTTTTTTGACGGGATGGATCATTTGCGATTGGAAATGGAGACGCATGCAGCTTCTAAGGATGTTTACCTCAGCCAGGATTTGGGACTTCGGCAGCTGTGGAGAGAAGCTGGAAGCCGGTGGGAGGACGAGGACGAGGGAGAGGGTGGGACGGGGGGAAACACCCACGGAGGAGACGCACGGATGCGAGCTCGTCCTCTGTGTTTTTTTTTGGGTTTTTTTGTTGCAACTTGGAGTTAAATAGTTCATGTACATTGATGTTTAACCTCTGTCGTTCTGTGGGAGGCTGTCACAGATGCGTGGCAGAATGGGATCCTGCGGTAAAGTCGGGGACTACAGTATGTGTGATAGCGTCCGTGTGTGTGTGTGTGTGTGTGTGTGTGTGTGTGTGTGTGTGTGTGTGTGTGTGTGTGTGTGTGTGTGACTAAGAAGAAGAGGAGTTTTAATGCAGACATTTTGCACCCTGGCACCCTGTTGAGGAGAGACGTGGGCAAAAGGGTGCCGTCCAAGTCTGACGCACAGTCCCCTCTGCACACACACACACACACACACACACACACACACACACACACACACACACACACACACACACACATACTTAACAGCAGCCTGCGACACACATCAACCTGTAATATCTGCATGATGGCATCGGTTCATGGCCGAACATGTTGTAGCTTTCTTAATTAGAGTGTCGGCCTCATTAAATGCTTTTTATAATAATGCAGTGTCAAGTCCACAGTGGGGGAAAAATATGAATAATTACGTATTTATTGTCTGCACAATGTAGCACTCTGTATAGAGTCATGTTGTGGTATTTTTAAATGCGAGCTTCACTTACAGTTCCCTTTACACTGAGACACAAGCAAAACAAGTTAGTGCTGACAATAAGCTGATTAATGATGATGAAGTACAGATGTGCGCACGCACACATAGATTTACAGTATAGCCTCAGATGTATCTGTCTTGGAAAATAAAAAATAATCTCATTGCAAATGCATTTATCTGAAACAGTAAAGTTTCTCTTGAGATGTGAGCGTGTGGTGGATTTAGATGCAAAGGCAACGATCCACTGAAAACATGTGGTCAATTCTCTTATTAGAAAGATGTCCCAAGCTTTCGTAGCTATCGAGAAATGTTTATCTTATTTGACACAAATTCTTAAAAAAAAAAAATGTTTAAAAGAATCCTTATTTATCAGGCCCCAAATGCAATAGAATTGTCCTGCCCAAATGATGATGCATCCATACAGGGGGTAATGATTTACCGTTTGCATAAAAAAAAATGCTCCATCTCAGAGATCATATGTGTAGAAATTGATCTTTCGTCAATTGGCATAGAGGTGATTTCATCCAGCCTGTCCTTGTAAATTTAGAAAATGTCTTTTTTTTCCAGAGCAACGTTACTATTAAAGTCATCTTAAAGTGAGGTCCTTTATTTTGCTTGAAAAAAAAGCAGAGAAATTAGATTATCAATAAAAAAAAATGCATTCAGCTTCAAACTGCAATTTTAGAAATGCAAACAGAAATTTGGAGGACCGTTTTCAATTTCCCATAACAGATAATTGATGCTCATAGAGGCACAGTCTGCTTGAGTACGAAGTGCACATTTTGAGCATCACGGTGGGCCGGTCTGGCTATCGTTAACACGGTTTTGTTGTCATAATTGGAGTCTCACCAAAGTTACAGGGAGTAATTGGGCGGCATATGGACACCTTAATGTAAAGTGATGCCTTATTCATTTCACATGAGTGCACGAATCAGACCAAGTGACGCGGAATAACACGAGGGAAGAGGCAGTTGATTTACCCCTGAGCAAGGCAGCAGGTCCGGCATCTGCTGCTCGTCCATGATGGCATTTATATTAATTGGGGGAATAAGGGGAGGAAAAAAGTAAATTCCTTAATCAAGGGCGAGACAATTCAAGTGCATTTATTATTACAGCTGAGTTTAATTTCTTCCTGTTTGGTCACGTTACACATGTTTATACTTATAAACTTAGACCAGTTCGTCTTAAATGCTCTAATATGGGATTTTAAAATGTAGCAGCTTAAAGAGAAGATTATCTCTCTTTAGCTCTTAATGTTATCTTGGCTTGTCGCTGCTAACTAGTTGTCAGTGAAGTCAAAATGGTGATTATTTTATTTTTTTTATCAACGATGTTATTTTTTTACTCTACAGTTTCAGCCTCAGAATAAAGTATAAAGAATAAAAAATAAATAAAAACTCCATCTGCACAGCTTTCATATTATTTTAATTTAAGTTTACTAATGGGTTTTCTTAAGATATAGCTCGGTGGCTGATTTAAATAATCTCCTTACGAAATAAAACAATATGTATAACACATATATAGACCCTTAAAATGCCACATAAAAAGTATGTATAGAAACGCATATTTTTAGGTTTGTTTATTCTAACAAATCAAAGGCCTTAGCCTGTGTTCCTCCAGGAATTATAATTTTATTCAGTATTGATTGGCGCGGTGTGGTGTGTTTTCAAGGCCTATACTTCAAATGTGCTGTTAAAGCCAGCCACAAACACTGCAATGCACATTTTAAGACAAGAGGCATTGGGGCATGATTTCATATCTGCTCAGATATTTTAACATTCAACATATATGTAATTTCCACTAACATTCTTCATTTTTGGGGAGGATTTGAGGGACCAAAATCATCAAACTAGATATTTTTGGATCACGAGAAATAAAAAGCGAATCAATCAATTAGTTTTCGTATTGAAAAGGATCAAACAAGAGCAATGTGATTTATTTATCAAAAGGATAATTCAGTTTCCCCATGCATGCGCCCTTATATCATCTATTAATGACCACAGAGGCCAAACTCAAGTAGCCTCATTTATTAAAGTTGAAGTTGCACCCTTGTTTCACCAGATGTCATTAAGCAGTGGCTTATTCCTAAACAAGCTGTAATTGTCATTCTGAACATCTATAACGCTTGCAACGCTGTGTCACTTTGCAGAGCTGCCGAAATATTGATCCACGGTCCTCTTCTCTCTCTGCGAGGCATTATGTTGTTCCTGCTCGGATGTGCTGCCGTGGGCTTCACGGGAACGATATCCCTGATTACTAATCAGTGTGAACCCTGTCAATTATTGACACGGTGCCTTCAGGTGCCCACTGCCTGGCATCCCTATGCTCTGGCACAGACTTTTCATTTTCACATAAAGCTTTATTATAGTAAAAAAAATAAGTTATTTGTCCTAACTACGTCTGCATATCTACATCCGCTCGTGTGTGGCACTACTTGTTGGTCTCTGACTCTTTTTTTTCCTTTTAAACCAATTGCATTGAATCGGCTTGTAATGTATCCTCTTTCAGAGGTGCTCAGAAAACCGCGTCCCTTGTATTCTCTGCAAAGCAAATGTCACCGGCTTGTATAGGGCCAGGCCTATCTCGGCACAATGGCCACAGAGAGCCAACACACATAAACACACAGCTCGGGTCGTGCAGACATGGCAGGAGCATATCGATCCGCATGAGAATGTGTAGATGAGGTTTGCTTCCATGTAAGGCCAAAACTTGGCCTTTCATGTGCCTCTGTCTTTCTTCATCTTGTCTCTGTGCGGGTGTGCAGCGAAATTTAAAACACAATAAATTGGCCTGTAAAAAATAAGTTATATTGTCAGCAAGAAAATGTTGTTTAAAAAAAGTTTGATTTAATTGTTTTTAATAAAAACAAAGCTGAATGTACGGTATAGTATGTAGATTAGAATATCTAAAAACGTCGGATTAAATTCATCCATCCATCCATTTTCCGTAACCTGCTTATCCAGTTAAGGGTCGCAGGGGATTCAATTCAAATTAATAAAAAACAATGATTCCCATAATATGGACTATGATATACCTGATTTATAATAAATACGTAACTCATTGTGTTTGTGGCCCCCTGATGTCAGCCCTGTGTGTCTGCCTCTAAAGTCTATTATGCCCACAGGACTACACGGTTGGACAGCCACACTTCGAGGAATTAGCGTCCCTTTTGTCTCGACACACGTCACACACACGCCGTTGACATTGACTTCACATCAGAGACAGTTTAACTTCTTCGTTTTTGTTTTTTTTTTTCTTTTTCTTTTATTTAACTCGTTCAACCGAGCTCTGGCTCTATTGTGGGGACCCTGGCAGATGCGGGGCCCCTAGCAGGTCCAGGACAGGGAAAAGTCTGAAAGGTTAATCTGTCCCCCCGCAGATGTTGGTTTTGGGAGTCTTGAAGCGTCACCTTTGACATGTCCCCTCATTCAGCGGGGGGTCCAGCAGGACACTGACCGCTGCAAGCTGTCACCTCGGCCGGCTGAGGACGCCCTGTGCTACTGCTCTATTAGGCTAAACGGCCCCTGGCATGGAGGCAGGGGCCGGCTGCTTCAGGTTTGAGGAGTTTGACACTCATGCAGCCTTATGCACTACAACACGAACACGGGGGGGATACCAGTCATGTTATGTGTCATTATGTCATTTCCTCCAGGGCTTTGGATTTTGTGTGTCTGTTTAGTTTATGTGTGCAATTGTATCATTTTTGAGAGTGCCTGTCGACAAAAATAAAAGTTGTTTTATTTGAATAAGTTACATGTTGAAGTTGTATTTTTCAATGTCACTGTGTAAAGGTACATTTGTTAAAGAAATGATTATCAAATGTAGGGATTGATCATGCATGTGTCCATTGCAAAATAGGACAAGCATACACACACACACACACACACACACACACACACACACACACACACACACACACACACACACACACACACACTGCTGGGCTTGGTTCGTTAAGCCTAATGGTTGAACAATAGGCACATCTGCTCATCTTTTTCTATCAACAGAGAAGGTACTACAGTCTTCTTCGTTTGGTTAAACCGCCACATATTCGTCGATGGGGGTGGTGGTGGTGGTGGTGGTGGGGGGTCGGGGTGATGCAGCTGAAGTGGCCTGATAATGAAAAAAGAATGGATTTATGTGTTGTACATGAACACAACTTTATTAGCAGCCCCTTTATCTGCAAATTAAGTCAGTATGCTTTGTTCTTGTGAAGAATGACGTGTGTTTTCTTTGGAAGTTTGCATGTTTTGAATCCCAGACCTCACTAGTTAAAAATCAACTCCAAATGAACCCGGAAGTTTACTTCATTTGCACTTAATAATTTAAGGAGGACTGGAGATAAAGCCTCATTACAGCTATAATGAATGGCACATTTTCTAAATGACAAATGGCAGACAAACTTTAGAATATGCATCCAGTCCATTTCTATAGGTTGACTGTGTAATGATTGTATCAGAGATCTGTCTATTTGTATTTTTTTTTTATATTTCAGTTAAGGCTGGATATGGGTTATAGGGGAGGACGGCTGTGAGCAGGTGGTTTGATACCTCCCTTCCTTAATAAGGTAGCTGACGTCAGAGCTACGGGGCGGTATGTGTGTTTGAGAGAGAGAGAGAGAGAGAGAGAGAGAGAGAGAGAGAGTAAGCGAGGAGATGTGGTAGTTCACAATGCGCATGTGTGGACAGTGATCTGTGCTGCGGTGGAAAAGGGTCTGGAGACACACAACCAGAGAGATGGCGCGGTACCGACCGGAGCGCAAGGACAGCTGGTTGGCGGTGGGGGGGGCTTGAATAGTGAAGAGAATCAGAAAATAAATAATAACAAACGAAAACAACGAAAACAAAAAGAAGCAACAAAAAAAAAAAAAAAAAAAAAAAAAGGGATTTGGGGGGAAAAAGGAGTTTCCATTCTGCAAAAACAACGTCAGAGGTAGGAGATATATATGTGACTATAAGGAGGCAATAAGCAAAAGGAGGCAACCTGCAAAGAGGAGGCGGGGGGTGGAGGTGGAGGTGGCGGGGGGAAGAAAAGCAACAAAAATCAAATTGAACTTTCTTTGGACGCGAGGACTTCTGGACACCGGCTATCTGCGGTCGATCAGATAGATGGTTCGTCCACAGCGCTGCCCGGATCATGAACGCGCAACTGTCGATGGATATTGGCGACCTGCACGGAGTGAGCCATGAGTCCGTGGCCGGTCACGGAGACCTGCTCAGTGGCCACAGTCCGCACGGCCGCCCGAACCACCGGGGTCTAAGCCACCGCGCCATGGGCATGGCGACCCTGCTGGACGGCGGAGACTACCACCCCGGACACCACGGACACCTACACCCCGCCATCAGCATGTGCGAAGCCCCCTGGCATGAGCGCCAGCAGCACTTACACGACCCTAACCCCCCTGCAGCCCTTACCGCCCATCTCCACCGTGTCCGACAAGTTTCCTCCCCATCACCACCACCACCACCACCACCATCCCCATCATCCGCACCATCACCCCCACCAGAGGATCCCCGGGAATGTCAGCGGGAGCTTCACGTTGATGCGTGAGGACCGGAGTCTGGCCCCCATGAACAGCCTGTACCCCGCATATCATCACAAAGACCCGTCGTGCATGGGCCAGAGCCTCTCCCCGCTGTCTGGCTCCGGTCTGGCCAGCATACACACGACCCAGGCCGGCATCCCCCCTACGCCCACCCCGGCGCCGCCATGCCCGGGGAGAAGATGCTCACCCCCAGCGGGTTCGAGGCTCACCACCCGGCCATGCTCGGCAGACACGCGGAGCAGCACATGAGCTCCTCGGCGGGCATGGTACAGATCAACGGCCTCCACCACCACCACCACCCACACGCCCACGCTGGTGCGCAGGGGCACGGCCAGGGGCTGGGGAACAGCCGGGAGCAGGCCTCCGGGCCCGGGCAGCAAGGGGGGCGGCGGCGGCGGCGGTGGTGGTGGTGGTGGTGGTGGTGGAGGAGGAGGAGGGGGGTGGTGGTGGTGTTTCTGGGGGCCAGATGGAGGAGGTGAATACCAAAGAGGTGGCGCAGAGGATCACCACGGAGCTGAAGCGCTACAGCATCCCTCAGGCCATCTTTGCCCAGAGGGTCCTGTGCAGGTCCCAGGGGACCCTGTCCGACCTGCTGAGGAACCCCAAACCCTGGTCCAAGCTCAAGTCCGGCAGAGAGACCTTCCGCCGCATGTGGAAATGGCTGCAGGAGCCTGAGTTCCAACGCATGAGTGCTCTCAGGCTCGCAGGTGAGCGAAGCCTCGGTAAAGCCCCCTTTTTATGCTTTCATCTCCTGAATGTGTTGTTGAGAGAAACGGACGTTAACTCAGCGCAGAGGAGCATTAGTCCTGAATGCTACATTATTGAGCAATGGAAAAACTGATTTTGTAGTTTTTATTAGAACAAAGAGAAAAAAAAACTAAACATGTTCCAGCGGTGTAATGTAAAAACACATCAGGGTAGCATTCAGGACAAATTCCCTGTGCTGTTAATTGTTTAGCAAAATAACATAAAACACAATGTCTCCACATATTATACCTTTATGAAAAAATGCTGGAAGTCAAATGGGTTTTTTTTTTTAGATGCAAACAGGAACTATGGTGCCATCCCTTAGGATTTATGTAGAACTCCAAATGTGAGCGTCATGCCTGGGGGGGGTGAGTTCTGTTGGACTGTCAAACCCAACAACGTACAGACAGTGTGTTTAACAATATGTGAAGAAGATAAAGTTGAAAAAAGTTCCTTACCCAAGCGGATGCTCGTGCTCCAACATGAGTGGCCTGATATCAATACGCGTCCCCCCCTTTTTTTTTTGGGGGTCTCTACACTGATTTTTGGGTTGTGTGAAACAAGTGCTCTTGTCATTTTACCTCAAAGTATCGACCGCTGGACTGTGTGAGTAAGCCGAGCCTTCACCCAGAAATCGTTAGGAATGTTTATTTTGGTGTAAATGCAACCGATCAGCCTTTTTGGTGATGCCCTTGGTGTAAACAGAGAGAGAGAGAGAGAGAGAGAGAGTGTGTGATAAACTAAATTTAAATGTCAAGTAGAGCTGAAGCCATGCATTATTTAGTCAGTGAAATGGGCTTAGCCTTTCACTTTGTTAATATCACAGGCCTTCATTTCAGAATAGCAGAGAGAGAGAGAGAGAGAGAGAGCATGTGTTTATGTTTTGGTCGTAAACTAACCCTGACTTGACTGAGGTTTCTCTAATTAACTGATAGACCTCTGTATTAATGTGTCCCTGAGGTATACACACGAGTCAATTAGGGCGCGCATCGAGGCCCAAATCGCAAGTGCGCGTTCACACGCCCAATGGATTTTTTTTTTTTTTTTTATATATATATATATATATATATATATATATAACGTTTATAGGCCCAATCAATGACCTACAAATGGGCTTTTTTGGCTTTTTGAAAAGTGAGGCTGCGGCCACATGGAAAGTGCGTGATTTTGCTTACGTGTGTGTACGTGCATGCTTGTGCGTGTGCACGTCAGCGTAATCGCAATTGATTACTTTTCAGTTTTCCCATCTGCTGCTGCTCTGTTGTGTGTGTGTGTGTGTGTGTGTGTGTGTGTGTGTGTGTGTGTGTGTGTGTGTGTGTGTGTGTGTGTGTGTGTGTTGGTTGAAGGTGAGATTTTATCACTGACTTTTGCATAAGAGTTTTTTTTTTTTAAAAGCTGGTTTTGTATTTGATCATCACTGATCATTAGTGTGATCAGACTATAATTGATCACTATTGATTCGTATTGATGATGGTTTGGATTTTTTTGAAGGAAGATAAATTCATACTGGCTATACTGGGAAAACAAGCGTCTGCTTGAGTCGTGCTCATTCATTTTTCCTATTCACTTTTCCTTGAGCATGTTTTTTTATCTCAACTTTTTATTAAAAAAAAAAATCCAGAATAAAAATGACAAAGCTTCTCTTGAGCACAAACCTAAAATATGAATTATAGATTTTTTTGGGGGGGGAAAACGCCACCCAAAAAAAATGTTGGGAGATGAGAAATACTTTACAGTTAAAAACTAAATTAATTTGGGGGGGGACAGGCTGAGCTCCGTTGTATCGATCCGTTCGTTGCGAGGTGAACGAGCTATGTGATCGTGTGCTGAAGTAGATGTGATATACTTATTGATTTCAGGCTTCTGAAATTAATCTCGGGCCTTTTCTCCCTTTCCCACGTATTCAATTACCCATCTGAATTTGCTTGACTATAATAAAATAGAACAGAATCGAATATGATAGAAACGGTTTGGAAGTGGGCAGGTGTGATTTGGCACAGGACAGAAATAAATGATTCTGAAACGAAAGATCAATTTAAACTCAGTAAATCAGTTGTAATTGTTGAGACAATGTTGGTGGATTCTTTCATTGTTTCTGCTGCTCTTAAGACATTTTAAGTAACTATTACCTTGCTTACAGATTACAATTAGAATACGCCTTAAAAACCCACGTTAGAGGGTTGAATATTTGCAGCAGAGAGGTCTGTTTGTTGTTCTCCTGCTCTCTGTGAGATTACGAAATGCAGAACTATCGTCACCCTGTGTCTGTAGGCTCCAGTGTGTGCAGTCTGTTTGAGTGTGTGGAGTTATCTCTGTGTTTGTAATGATTAGCCGGGGGGGGGCAGCAGCGGTGTGTGTGTGTGTGTGTGTGTGTGTGTGTGTGTGTGTGTGTGTGTGTGTGTGTGTGTGTGTGTGTGTGTGTGTGTGATTAGCGTGATAACGAGGCCGATGTTATGTCCCTCTGGTCCTGGGAAAGCTACCTCTCTGCCCGGGCCTCCTGTGCCGGGCCCCGGGCCTCTCTGTGGTGGCTCCTGCTGTCTGGCTGGCCTTCACTGCTGCTGATTTATAGCAGCCCTAACACGAGGAGCTCCGGCTCTCTGTTAATATTTACCAGCAGTGGAGACACCCGGCTGCTCCAACTCACAATTATACTCCAGTTTATGGTCATGCGGGTTGGTCGCTGCACTGTACTTTACCACACACACACACATGAGAGGGTGTACATGCTACAAGGTGGGATCAGAAAAAAAATAGCTTCAACTATACTGATTCAATACATGTGTTTATTTTAATATCTTTCTCTAATACATCTTGCTGTTTCCTGCTACTTTATCACACGTGACTATGAAAGACAATGCCACATGTACATCAAAACTAAATGTAAACCTTTATAGTAACTCGAAGTAATATGCCTCTTTAAATGCACTAACAGATGCGTCAGGTAACAAAGCATTGTTGGTCGTTTTTATAAGCTTAAAATGATTTTTTTTGGCAATTTTCTCCATACTTTGTTCGCAATTCTTATGCTTATTATATATTTTTTTTACTGTATTTTGAGGTATTCTATTATACATTACTTTTATTCTTATTATCTGGTTCACATTGCAAAATGAATCAGCACTGGTTGTAAGAATTGCTTTGCGGTCAGAAAATGCCGATCATTCATTTCCCCAGTGATACATTGGGCCTCGCTCCTCCAGCAGCCCACGCCTGCCCCCTCCTGGTCTCTGCTCACCGATCAACATCAATTTGGATGTCTGTACTAGGGCTAAAAAAAAGACAGAAAAAAAAGATAATAGTTTTGCTGTCAAACGGATTTCCAAGTTCCTCTTTCCGATATTAGATGATCTGTAGTTCATGTTTCCACAGTTGTAGTATATATTGCAGCGCAGCGTTGTTTTCAGCACCGCGGACAGCTCATTGTTCCCCTGCTCTCCTCCACAACCAGCGGAGCTCCAGCTCTGGGCCTTAAAGCCACAGAGGTCAATGGGTTCCCTCTGACGAAATGAGAGTTTAATCCCGCTATTATTTCCCATGGACCCTTGCGGATTGCCCAATGAGGAGTAGTGTCTGGAGCAAATGTACCACTGTTTCCAACCTGCAGACTTCTGTACAAAGTCACATCTGACAGATAAACTATAAAAGAGGGGTGATGCTATGAGATTAAAAAGTATCAGCAGCACTTTTGAGTCAAAGATAGGACTTTTGCTAGGCTACAACATCAGAGTCCATATATGGGTATAATTCTTGTTCTATTTAACTCAAATTGAAACAGCTGGTTGGACTAATTACGAAGGTAAACCAGAGAGGAGGAGCATTTATAATCATTCAAATCAGCTGTTGCAACTTGTCGAGATAAGACATTGAATGTTATTTATTTGGCTCTTGATGGTATCTGTTACAGTTAAAATAATGACAATTTAAAACCAATTTTTGGTGGATTGTGGAATTTCTATTTTGTGGTCTTTGCTGAATTGTCATATTAGCAATATAAATAAAGTGGTCTCAAGAGTTATAATTCATCTTGATATAAGCACCTTCTATTTAAAGCTTAACCTGTTTTGGACCTGCATTTATGCAACAAAACAAACTATATCTCGAGTTTAAGTCAAAATGTATTGGAAAATATCAGATATTGGTATTGGCTTTAAATAATCATATGATTGATGAAAACAGACGTTAAGATGGTTTGCGGGTGAACCACAAAGATAATTTCACGGGTTAGTCTGTGGATTTATTCAGGACTTTTTTTAATCCACGGTCAAGGTGTGATGGAGAAAAGATTGTCATGTAGTATTGAGTATATTCTGCCCCTCTCTAACAAACACACTCTCTCTTTCTGTCACTTTCCTTACAGCATGTAAGCGTAAGGAACAAGACCACGGCAGGAGCGAGCGGGGAAGCGTTTCCAAGAAGCCGCGGCTGGTGTTCACAGATGTGCAGCGGCGGACGCTCCACGCCATCTTCAAGGAGAACAAGCGTCCATCCAAAGAGCTGCAGATCACCATCGCCCAGCAGCTGGGCCTCGAGCTGGCCACAGTCAGCAACTTCTTCATGAACGCACGCCGCCGGAGCCTGGATAAGTGGGTGGACGACGGCTCCGGTCACCCGCCCAACTCTGGCCCCAACGCCTGCATCAAAGCCTGAAGACGGACTGATTTGACCAACTCATGGACTGACTCAACCTCGGTGGAAAAGCTTTAAAACTTGAGAGAAAAACAAAGAGAAACTTAAAAAGACATTGAAGCAACGTTTTGCCCTTAAACCTGTACTATATTGATATTTATAGTATCCAAAGATGAAAAGACGAACCAAAGACTTCTTGTTTGACCTGCTTTGAAAAGTTTGTTTCAGCAACACATTTAAGTGTAACATACTGCAAAAAGACTATAGTTTTACCCCCCCGCCCTCCACACATACTCACTGTCACTGGTCTCTAGCTTTACTACAACCCCCCACACCTCCCGACCCAGTATCAATCTATCATTCGCCATCCTTATCTTTAATCTGATTGGTTGGTTTTAATGATGGGTACCTAAATGGAGGTTTAATCAGCCTATTCACAGTCTGATCTGCAGCTGTCCACACCCTTGAAAAACAGCCAGAATGTGGAGCTCCAGTGGGATTGGCCAATCAACTTTAAAGACAAAAAATCCTACAGGAGCGACTGGATTGTTGTGCAACTTTGTTTGGATCGGTGTCGGTGGACTGTCTGTCTATCTGTCTGTCCAGCTGTCTGTCCCTCTATCAAGCATTCCAGACAGACGGGGAAATGCCCATGCATGCGTAGACTGCTAACCCAACAAAAAAACACAACCCTGAACCAAACCAAAAAAACAAAAACCTAACCTCAACCCACATGGTAGTGCTTTCCTCAAACGTGCTGAAGCGTTGAATGATTCAAACAAGAGAAACCAAAGCCTCCTACAGCCTCCTACACCCTGAAGCCTCTCATGCAGCTTAGAAATAACAAACCACTTCAGAACCTGCTATGAAGTAATTTGACCAAAGAGTATATTTTGTAGCTGATCATGTTAAGAGTATTTTTACCTCATTTCCTCCCTCACCTTCTGAGACAGACTGTTAGTTAGGCGCCACAAAGAAGAGAATTTCACCGCAAATGGAAACACTATATGACACAACCCTGAAAATTAACTATTGATATTTGCCTTATAGATGCCTTCTTAAATCAAACTAAATATTAGGGTCATATCACTCTAGAGGATGTTCCTGCAAATGCTCATTGTGAGGATTAATCATCACAGATGCATCCTTTCCTGTAAGTCTGTTTAGCTAATGCCTACAGATTTAGCTCACGCTAATGTGTTCAATTACCAGCAGCTGGAAAACAAAGACTAATGCATTCAGTAGTGTGTTTTTCTCTGCAAAGGCGGAAAAAAACAAAAGATTCTGGCCCTCACGCTCTCTGTGTGGTTGTGACACATTGAAGGAGACAGGCGGCCTCTGATGTTTTTTATCGTTTTTTCAGGACAAACTGTGTCACCACTCTAATAATAAGCGTTCAGCCTCGCTCCGTCGTCCCTGTGTGCTTCATGCGTATTTGATTTTATCGCCTCATCAAAGATGTCGGGTGGAGGGGATGATATCAATGATCAAATCACTTTCAGGCACTTACACAGCAATGTCACCTCGTCACCTGAATACCAAAGCACCCCACCCTCCTCTTTGCCAATCCCCAGACAGACACCCCCTCTCCCTCTCCTCCCTCCCATCCTGCCTCCACTCTCCCGGTACGCTATGCATTTCAGCACTAGGAGGAAAGCACTACACGGGGCTGGCCCAGGGCAGCGCATCATTAAATATATTGAGCCGGTCCCCTTTGCCGTCATCCTCCTCATGGCCAGGGTTAGCAGCTCTACATTCATCAGAACAAGAAGGAGAGGCGAGACGGGAGCTGCCTCTTCACCACTGAAAGAAAAAACCAAAAATGACGACAAGAAACAAAAAATGTGTCGAGACCTGCTTCTGTTTTATAGTGTGAACCAAAGATGCTACCTCACTCAAGTTCCATACGTGATTTCTATCACTTTGATGATACCAAAGATAACCAAAGATTTTTTCTCATTGCACGGCCTCTATGAGTGGTGTTTAAAGATGTTGTATGTCTCTCCCCCCCCCCCCCACCTCTCTCTCTCTCTCTCTCTCTCTCTCTCTCTCTCTCTCTCTTCCTTTCTTCTCCCCTTTCTCCCCCTCCCACCTGCGCTCAACCCATGCACCCCTGCTATGCTTGCTCTTGCTTCATCTGTGCTCTGATTACAGCTCCATAGATAGTCATGCTGATGTAGCTATAGGCAGATATGCTGATGCAGCCATAGATACACACAAGAGGCCATGCAGGTGCCTGTGGGGTACCAGTGAACCTGCTAGCAATGTGATCCTCCGTTCTTTGTGCATGGTAGCACTATCAAAGTATTCATTTCTATCATGAAATGTAAAAGGTGACATTGTGGCTTTATAAAAAAAAATACCGTTTTAGTTCGGTTCATGATTCATTTCAAAATAATCTATGTGAATTTGACAGAGTACCCCGGCTGGAGTGTCTTTTTTTTCAGCTTTTTTTTCTACTCTGCCCTGCCTCTTTGTGTGTATCTATAGGTCGCTAATATTGATCCACCATATAGGTCAGACGTCTTGACATGAACGTAGACAGACAAGCTGACATGGGCAGATTTGTTGACTCAACTATAGGCAGACAGTTCCTGAAAGTAGAAGCAGACGTGTTGCAATCTTTCTAAAACTCCCAGGACGAGTGCCTTGCTTGAACCAAAGTGTTAAACCGCTGTTGACCTCTCACCTTTGACTCTGTGAATACCTCAGCCTGTAGAAGGGCCACTACTGAAGAAACAAGGAAAACGTATTTTTTTTTTTTTTAAATCACACCGTGGTGCTTTCGCCAGCGCAACCATGCAATGAAAACATACCAAAGGAATTTCTCTTGTCCACTTCTACAGATTAAACCAAAGGTCTTTGTTTCTCCTCCTCTGCCCCCTTCTTCTCCTCCATCCCTCCTTTTCCCAACCTTCCTTGTCTCTCTGCTGTGTGTAGGAAGGTTCAGCACTCTGGCCGTGCATGTCTTTACCAATGTCTCTGAATACCTCATAGTAATAATTCCTTTGAGTTCTGCATTGAGATGTCTATCTGTGAGTAAGGCAGAACTCCACTCGTGTGGTAACTGTTATTGTTAATTCAAAAAGCTGTATGATTATCTATTTTAAAGCTGTTGGGTTTTTTTCGGCAGAAGTGCTCTGTTTCGAGTCACGGAGGACGAGTTTCAGGGTTGATGTATGAAACTTAAGGGATGGAGGGAGAGGCATATTTTTTATCAGACATTGGGTTATGCCAATATTATGATGGTAGACTATTGCTTTTACAGGGTAAAACCAACTGCTGTGATATTGTGTTCATGTTTTCCCTTTTCTCTACTTCTGTGTTGTGATTTTAATTTAATTGCATTTTGTAATGGTTAACCACTGCTTTAATTTATGCATTTGTAGAAACTCTAGATTTGTATATAGTAGTTTTTTTGAAAAAAAAAAAGAAGAAGACAGTTTTATGTTACAGCCTTATTTCCCACGCTTAGATATAAAAAAAGGAGTAGTTTGTATTCTTCTTCAGCTAAATCCTAGCCGGCATTTCAATGTGTGTTTTAAACACTGCCAGAAACCCAAACAGTTGATTTGCCAATGCAGACAAAGTTAAACAGGAGCTACTTTGTTGAACAGCTGGCAAAAAGCAGTGTGTACGTGTGTGTGTTTTTTCTATTCTTTTGACTTTTTAAAAAAACGGTTATTTTATGGGTATTACTGCACATCCAAAGATTTTTAAAACAAACCAAAAATTGGAAAAAAATATGTATAATGTTGAAAAAGCACTGGCATTTGTGAGGTAGACTTGTTGAGTTTTGATTTGCCATTCGCACGGGTATAGAATGTAGGAGGCGTAGGGCTATGTAGACAAGCTTACTCTACCATGTGGGGAATCTCCTTTTCAATGTACAATCTGAAGCATTTGAAACGAGGACTGCAAGTCCCGCTCACTTTGCTGTCTCATGCACAGAGTGAGGTGGAGTGTGGGCTGGGCAGCCGGTCTGCCAGGGGCTGTGCCGCGGAGCTGGGTCTGTTTTTATTGCCGTGGCACTGCCGCCTCGCTCCATCTAGTATCTGTTCTTTTGGTACGTACTCGTGTAATGACTATGAGCAAAGTCTAATAAAACTGCAAAGAACCTTACCAAGGAATCAGTGTGTGAGTGTGTATGGGGACGATTCACCTGCTCATTTCTGTTTTCTGTCCGTGTGAGTGAGTGTGTGTGCAACTCAAATGTCAAGTACTGCTGAGGTTTTGTGTGTGTGTGTGTGTGTGTGTGTGTGTGTGTGTGTGTGTGTGTGTGTGTGTGTGTGTGTGTGTGTGTGTGTGTGTGTGTTAGTTTTTTTCTCCACTTCGTGTCCATCCATTGTTACAACCTGTATGTACTGCTGGTGTGTATGCATGCACGTGACTGATTGGTGCATATCCCAACAGTGGGTTTGACTCCCCCTGGTTGTCAGAGGCCTTACTGTTAGTACTGCTTCCTCTCTGTCATGCAGACAGCACAATATCAGCATGCTATGCAGTCATTATGTCATAGAATGGAGAATGTGAACGTTTTCCACCAAAGTATACAGGTGCTTACATAACCGTTATAAAAGCCTGAGTTACAGAGGGAATGGATAATCCATATTTTTTCCCCCATTTTCACATTGGCTGTTATTTATTTTGTCCACAAGGGGTTCCCATATGATGGGTAGCTTGGCTACAAGTCTCATAACAATACTGCGGCGCCGAAGACAATCATCTGGATCTCTAACGCTGGGGAACTAGTTTATCACCCGCAGAGGGGTGTCCTCCAGCTATTCATATACAAAGATGCTTGAAGGGTTTTGATAAACAAGCATATTTGTTGTCATAGACATTTAGGAATAGATAACAGTAGTAGTTCATCTTGCACTTGCATTTCAAAATGAAATCTCATTGCTCTCGTCAGCCTTGTGCTCTTGTCAACCTTGATCTCTTTCTTTTGAGCCTCCTTCTCAACTCACAATGCTTCTTCAGTTTTCAGTGTGTGTGCGTGTGCATGCGTGAGTGCCTGAGTGTGTGCACGTGTGTGCAAAGAGAGGCAATGCTGTCAGTGTTGTTCTCAGATGTATAACTCCATGTCTCATGACTTGATTTGTCATTGCTGTTTCCCAGGCTTTGCTACTGCTTTCTCAGTGCCGTGCAATATCATCTGTTGTGATTGCTAAGCAAATGAAAAAAAGAAAAAAAAAAGAAAGAAAATTGAGAAGCAAGTGATGATGTCATCCAGCTTTTTTCAGTGTTCAAAATGTTTCAACATTTCTGTAGTCACAAAAAGTAGAAAATAAACTGTTGGTATTTCCAGCTTCTGAATCCTGGCTCTTGTTATTATTATTATTATTGTATTATGGTCGCTTTGTGTTTTGTCTTTTTTGGCTCAGACAGGCAAATTGAATCAATAAAACATCAAATCAGATAAGAAATAGAGGACAAGACAAGCAGTAGTATGGGTCCGTCTTGGAGGGGAACCTGCATGACAAGTAGCTCCAGAGGATCAGTGGATAGTTTATTCATTTTATGCTGTCTGGGTTTGAGGGTTCATTTCCACCGGGGCCCTATAATTTAAAATGTATGCACATTTTTACTTATTAATGATATATATGGGCCTATACATTATATTTAGCTGCTTAAACAAAATCACTAATCATAATGTAACTTGTAAGTAATTTCTTGGCGTGGGTTGTAGGGCTTATTTCTATTCATACATTTTGCACTAAGAAATAGCAATAACAGTCCGACAACTAAGGTTCGTTTATTCAAAAGTGTGGCTCAACCTGCAAAAGTTGATTTTTACAGAAATGTAAAATCCTGTATCAGTTATTCTGAGTTTAGCCATCACTTTGTATACTGCTGTGTAATGTAAGGGGTCAACCTTAACCCCTCATAGTGCATTCAAGTCATATGCCAAACTATAGCATATGAAAAGCACCAATGGCAATAGAACCACTAACTCTGACAGTGCACTTTTATAGTAGGTGTATATAACCATTTCATGTCGTTTGAAGATCTGATGCTGCTAAAAAAAAAGTCAGAAGTCATCTGAATTCCAAATGGATTAAATACAAAACGATGTGGCCCTTTAAATAACCTTAAAATTAGTAAAGTTGTTACATCAGCAAAGTCATCTGGATCATTATTGTAGCCTTAATATGTTTTTCCTTTAGTTACACAGAATCACAAATGAATCATGCCAAGCGGAGACATCCACACGTCAATCCATAAGTAACTATATTGATTCTTTTAGCAACACAAGACCAAAGCACAGTAAATTGATTGAGGTAATATGTTGCACTGATTAAATTTGCATGGACATAGGGGAAGCAAAAATAGTGAAACTTTTTGATATCAGGCTAAATTTTCAAACACAGGAAGTTGAATTAAAATTAGTGATGGTCCAGTTCAGAGTCACATTTCTCAGTTAAATACTGAGTCAGTGGTTAATCACTGATCCTCATCTGGCCTCTAAGTGTGACTATGGTTGGACCAAAACTTTGTCAAACTTGTCAAAGTAGCCAAACTAGACCCACGCCTGAAAATATATTTTTCCTTTAAGATGCAATGATAACAGAAGAACAATGTAAGATGTCTAAACTAAACTGTGTGTAAAGACTTTTCGCCTGTTGAATACTGTCTGAAGAAAAATATACTGCAAATGGTATTCTGCCTTTGTAAACAAGAACTTGATATAATTTCATGTCAGTCATCCACCTTATTTTCAACTCTAAATCTGAATAATGCTCAAGCTTTTGTTACCTGTTACACATCAATACGCTAATCGACATGTATTTGTGAGCATGTGTGTCTTTACGCTTTTGGCTCCTTAAGTGGGTCGAAGTGTACGGAATAAAAGTACAGCAGTGTGCCACATGGATGAAGGACACATTTTTATTTGTGAACGTACATGTCACAAATGAAGATGGATGAATCACAGGACAGTGACCCAAGGGAGACCCAGCACCTGGCTACATGTCTGCCCTCTTTCACCTCAGGTGGACTCCTATTTTTACAACATTTGTCTTTCAGTCACTGGAGATGTTGCGGTAACCCTTCCTCTGCTCTCTTCTTTCCCTCTGCTCATTTCTCATTTTTATTTTAGTAGAGAAAGATCTATGTTACAATTAATATTACTATTGTAGTATTTTTTCCTTTTTACTTGCTGCATTACTTGTATGATGCCAGTAGATGGGGCTATGACATGGAATTTTCTCAACTCAGGAGATTCTTTGTTTACATTCACAATAAACAAATCACACAAAAGGAAGATCATTTTATCCCCAAATTCTAATAATTGTTGAGAGTAAAATGTATATCTACAAACAGATATAACTGTCTCCACACATTTGAAATCAGAGCATCCATACTTGAAATGATATTTGGTTAAATTACACTGAACACACAGCACTATGTATGCAGACATTTAATCCAAATGAGCTTTACATCAATGCAGATCTTCCAGTGGTGTATCTGAAAATGTTCCTATACCTCTTTAAATCAGCAAGGGTGTCATAGCTCTCTAAGGGTTGCTACCACTTTGTTTGTTTTGTTTAGGGGTTGCTACTGTGAGCTCCAGGATTAATGACATCATCACATTAACTGAAACCCTAAATGTGTTGCAGGCGTTTATTACAAACCACAAGGTTCACACACCTTAAAAATAATACACCTCTTTATTCCAGGTTTCGCTGCGATTAGCCTATTTAAGACCTACAGTTAAACAGAACAAAATTACAGTTTGGGCTCCAGTGCAAACGCAAAGTGGCTGATCTTCACCATACACCATACATAGAAATATATGTGAATTAATATTTATTGTAGAATTCCAATTGCATCTCATGTTGGTCTGCTGTCAATATTGTTATAAACACACCTTGAGAACAACTGAACAATGGCTCTGACAAATAATCTTTAACACCTGGCCACTGCCAACAACCACCCAACATCCCAGACAACACCCTTTGAAAGGACACAACATGGTTTATTATTAGAGTTGGTTTTGAGAAATGCACAAATGCAGGTTCTGGCAGATTAGGCCTCATTTCCTGTAGGAACTACAATGTTAAACACCAGGTGACTTTTTCACTTAAAAATCATTTTAGTGTCAGTAGACTTACATTGTAAACTTTACTCCCTTGCCAGATAAATGTCCATCATCAACTGGTAGATGTTTGCATTGTTATGACCCTACATTCTCTGGGTCACTCGTCTCTGTTATCAGAAACAAAGGACAACTCAGTCAATTTAAAATTGAATAGACTCACAGCAAATAGTCTGGCAGACATTCTTTTTTTGTCATTTTGACCCCTGTGATGAAAATAGTTTATAGCCTCTTCAATAAACTCTGTCAGAAGTCTATCCAACATTTTATATCAATATTTCTTCCACTCTAGAGTATATCTGTGTGTCACAAACACCAATAACACACAAAAACCCACTCCAGCTGCCAAACAGATTTGAGAAGCAGATTGTAGTGTCCTCATTCTGGCCTTTGCCTTTGTTCCAAGAGGTTCAGAACAAAGATAAAAACAAAGAGCTCTCCCTCTGTCCTTTATTTAACTGTGCCAAAATGACAATGGGACACATCCTGCATTTAGTTTGAGAAATGAGCAGAACCACTGGTTGTAGATACAATTTTTATTTTTAACCTTACCTAATGCTAATGCTTATATGTACTTTGCTTAAACATAGGTATCATGTATAACTTTTCTGGTTAGCTCAATATTGGCTTGACATGGTTTCAAATGTTTTAGCTTGTACCTAACAACTCGTAGCTTTTTCTGTTTAATATTACCTTCTTCTTCTTCTTCTTCTTATTCTTCTTCTTTATTATTATTATTATTATTATTATTATTATTATTATCATTATTACTAGTGTTATTATTAATACAACATACAAGACATAGCATTATTTTGTTCAACAACATAACAAGGAACCAACATAAACATCAGGTTACTTCAATGATGTACACAAACAAAAGGATTAATTCATTTTAGAAATAAAAAAAGAAACAAAAGTTAAAATCAAATGCATTTCCCAGTTAAGACTTTGAACTACAACCTACAGCAGCATTGCCTTGAACACACACGATCTTTGTCGTCGTATATAAGCCAAAGCAAGCCAGAACAAAATGTTCACGACGGGAAAAAACGAACCCTCACATGTGCACGTGAACGCGCACCGAATTCCACTGACCAATCAGCGCGCAGAGATCAGCCCAGCTCTTGTGTGTGCTGTTTGTCAATACATGTAACAGAAAATACACATATTAAGGGTCGAGTTTTTTTGTTTTTTTTAATTATTATTATAATTATTTACAAGTCTGTTATCATCAGACACAGCATGACAATGAGTCTCACAAGTTTTGAAGTGTTGGTACCACTTCTAACTTTGCGGTTGCTATGGCTGCGAGTTCATGCGAGGCTGGCCTGGCCGAGGGGCGGAAGTGACGACAGAGGCTGTTGTTGGGACACGTGACCAGAGCTGCGCTGATCTGTTTTGACAAGAGAGAGAGAGAGAGAGAGAGAGAGAGAGAGAGAGAGAGAGAGAGAGAGAGAGAGAGAGAGAGAGAGAGAGAGAGAGAGAGAGGCAGCAGACTGTAAGCATCACGACCAGGAGGATCCACTGCTCCTTTTCATCTGAACCAACAACCAGCGTCGAGCCTCCGTCTTCTAAACTAAACTAAACTAGTCTGTCAGCCGTCACGTTCTAGTAGTAAACGCGCGCCTTTGCTTATTTGTTTGTTAGTTCGAGAGAAAAACAAAAACAAAAAAAAAGTTTTTTTTTAATGACGATCGCGAAAGGAAGTCAGCACAGGTGGCGTTTCTAGCGTCGAATAGATGGCGACTGCTCGACAGGCTGGGGATGGGAAGGATGCACTGAATGCGTCCTAGCAGGAGACACATGCACACAGATCGGTGTTTACCAGCTGAGTTATAAGTTAAGTTTGTTAACTGCGGCTGCAAAAAAAAAAAAAAAAACCCGTCGTTGTGGCAGAGTCGAGAGAGGAGGGAGGAAGAGGAGGAGGAGGAGGAGGTGGTGGGGGAGACACACACACACAGACAGACAGAAATGCATCGCGACGTAACTGTGGCTCAGGTGGTGGAATTTGAGACGAGCTGTGAGAGTAGTCAGCCTGCTAGTTAAACTACCACCAGCCCGATCGATTAGTCGACTGACAACGCCATTCACGCTCCCTGTGACTGTGGCGATCAGCTGTCTTTGTGCTCGTCAGCTGTGGAGCATACAGTGCGCCCCCTCCTCCTCGATGGAGGCTTACAGTAGCATGCTAACAAAGCGATGCTTTGTCGTTGGATAAAAGGTGGGGGGCAGCTGACACCACACACACACACACACATACACACACACACACACACACACACACACACACACACACACACACACACACACACACACACACACAGAGGCTGATATCCACCACGGTTTGGTGTGTTGCAGCAAAAGGCGGTGTGTGATAGAGAAGGAGGTGACGACTGAGAAGACCCTGAAGGCTACCTGATGACACTGGACAACATGAAGTCGGAGAGAGGTATGTGGAGCACCATGAACACACACACACACACACACACACACACACACACACACACACACACACACACACACACATATATGTAGGGTGGTCAATGTGTGGGCATGCTGTGCATTTCCACATTTTAGTGGACTGACTGTACCCATCACCCTGAGAGAGGAACCAGGCCAGGGGATTGCGTAACAGCTGGTCATCCTGGTCACTGGTTATGAGAATTAACAAAGCCTGACCCCCTGTCAATGAGGACATGTACACACAACATCCATTTGTTGCTCTGGTTTAGCATGTTGACACAAATGTCAGCTGTTTTTTGTTTTTTTCCTCTCTGTTATATCTGCGTCAACATATAACCTGCAAGATCCACTCCTAGCAAAGGCTGTTCCCTTTCCCAGGAGCTCTTGTTTTGACAGTCTCTTGCACGAGGCTGCTGCAAAGTGCTCTTGACACCCACCCTGTTGTGGAAATCAGGCTCCTGCCGTATGCTCTGCAACCTGTTTACATGTCGGCGTGTCTGCAGCGAGAGGTAAAACAGGGACAGAGGGGACACCCTTGTTTGTTTCAATGTGTTTATGTTAATTGTATTATTGTATTCATTTATAAAGGGCATTTCACAATCCGTACTTTTTTTTTTTTATCCGTGCCTTGACACAATTCACATTAGGTGTTGTTTAAGCTCCTTAGCTGACCAAGATATCGCTCATTTTCTAGTTGAGTGTACACGGTTGTTTGTGATCCAGGGTAACAGCTGACTTGATCAGTTGTCAACAACACAATAGCACCATACTTGGAAGCAGTGAAGGGCCATTGTTCTTTGTCATGATGAGATTAGCTGCAGTCAATCAGGGATAGTCTGTGTTTTTGTGCATGGGTTATGCAACTGCAGTCCTTCTGCTGACTGGCCTGAGTGGGATCTTCCTTTAGAGCACAATATGCTGGTAACGGGACTCCCACAAGGCACAGCAAACATGGGCCCTATATGGGCCTAGACTTTAACCCTACGCTTGCCTTGCCGTCCCTTGACTGACCCAGACATCTGTGTGATGTGACTGGCTAGCATAAAGGGCACACTGACTGACACAGTGTACGGTGTAATTATAGACTAATAATGCAGCACAGCATGCCGGGTCAGCTGTGAACAGCAACACTTCTGTCGCATGTTGTAGTTTGGGTTGGTTGATGACTTGAATTGGGGGATATTGAGATGATTTTCCAAACAAATACTCAGTATGCCTGCCGTGGAGCAGCCACATAAGACAGATAGGAGTTGGCCATCACGACAGCGAGTCCGTTCCTCACCCTTGCTGGATTGTCACCATGGCAGGTTTGCTCACTCACTGTCGTGTTCTTATTTTTGAAAGCGTGTGCCAGTAGAAGCTGATCTACAGCAGTGGCTCCCTGTTTGACTGGCAGACACGATGGCTCTATTGTTATTTGGTACATGCTCCATTTTTGTTCCTGTGGTGGAGATACCAGAGTTCTCCCACACGTCGCCCTTCTATTGTCTCGAAGAAACAGGTCCCAATGGTGACAGAGGATGTTGACTGAGTGGCTTTGACCACAGCAAAGTCCAACTGAGCGCCAAGCAGGCCGTTTCACAGCTGTGATTCCGGCTATATTAAGTTTGAAGGGGAAAGGTAAACAAGTCCAGACATGTGCGTCTTACAAGGAAACTCCTGCAACAAGTGTCATAGGCTATG
The DNA here is from genome assembly GCF_027596085.1 of Anoplopoma fimbria. Lineage (NCBI taxonomy): Eukaryota > Metazoa > Chordata > Actinopteri > Perciformes > Anoplopomatidae > Anoplopoma > Anoplopoma fimbria. The sequence goes on from NC_072450.1 coordinate 12,155,808, forward strand.
ACCTCCTGATCAGGTGGGTGTGAAGGTCAAGCCAAAGCTTTGGTCGCGTGATGAGGCGATGTATTCAGGCAGTGCCACAACATACCTTGGCTTTTGTTCCACTTTTAACGCCTCGAGAAGGGACTATGGGAACTGGCGATGCTTAAATCTGAACATATTGAATCTATTTGTGCTCATGTTGACCTTGATAAGCAGTAAGATGTCTTTTAAATGTTAGATGTTGCCACATACGCGTTAGTAGTGATGTCTCGTTACAGCCTTATATTATCTTAGACATGGACGAATTGGTACGATTATGTAAAGTGTATATAAAACTGAAAAACAAAAAAGGGAACTGGAATCACAATTGGTAACCAGAGAAAAGAGCAGCAACAGTCTAGACTGACTCAGCCGCTGATGAAAACAAAGAATTAGGACTTCACATGAGCAGAGATTTCTTCATGTTCATGCAGCGACTCTTTGTGAGCCATGCTTTTGTTATAAAGGTAGAAGAGGAGCACTTGTGTTCTGCTCAAGGGGGCCTAACCCGAGTCATCTGACCCCCTTGTTTTTCTGCGAGTTTAGCTGTGAGTCAGGATGGCGTGAGTGAGTGAGTGAGTGAGTACATGCGGGTGTGAGGAGACAGCGAGTGTGGCAGAGAGTACGCCAACCCATCGCCATTGGTTTATAAGCGCTGTACCGTTGAACCATGTGGCTCAACTGACAGCTTTTACAGGTTCCCGTAAAGAGCAGCTATGGAAAACTCTCGACCTGTTTACACCAGTCAGGGAGAACACTGCTTGCCATATCGGGTTTCAAACCGTTTCAGCTGAAGTGTGGTAACGCTGAGTTTTATTTGTATCCTTAGAGACATAATTTAGTTTGAGTTCGTTCCCATCTCCACATGCAGAATGACAAAAATAGATTAAAATACCACAGCTGAATTTATGCCATTAAAAATAGGCTGTTTTCCCTCAACTCTTGTCTTCTTCTCAACAAAAACACTAAAGGGACATTACAAGTAAAAGACTTTGTATTTGATGGCAGCATGAGGTCATATGGTGAAACGTATGAACAAAGAGCTAAGAATGCTTCCTCCTTTATGCCCTCGACCACAGCTCTCCTTCTCTGTCTTTCACACACACATTAAACATTATACAGAGAGATGACTTTTGACCTAGTCATGTTGGAAAGACTCAGTCAGCTGGCAAGCCTCTGCGCTGTTCTCCTGCTCTCTGTGATGTTATGTTGTGTTTTTGTATGGTGGTGCTTCCTGTTTAAAGTCATTAGTCCCTTAAGGAGGAGTTAAATATGAGTCCACCCACCCCCCCCTCACCCAACTGACTCCACTGCCTGCCTGCCTTCTGCTGTGTACTCAGCCAGATTACAGCTGCCCTGAGATGTCCCGGCCTAGAGTTGCTCCAAGAATATTCCATTTCCTTGGGAATTAACAGGAATTAGTTGCCAATTTATCAGAATTAATGGAAAATAGCAGGTATAAAATGGAAATATAGGGGTTGTCTGCCCAGGCTGTATTTACTCTCACATATGCAGGTACAAACTAACTTTTTGCCATATCATAAGAAGACATAATTCATTAATTTGCCAAACAAATCCATTTATTTGTAATACTTACATTGTGAAATGGGCCCTGTGGTGAGTTAGCTACCTAGCCAGTAACCTAATGGGTAAAGGTACTTTGAATATTTGAGCCAACAGTGTGGGCTGTGTGCAAACTATGGGTTTAAAGTGAACAACTGATTTATAAAATAAATGTTTTACAATAAAATAATAAAAGAAAATAGATTAATTCAAACTCCTCAATGTTGCATACATACATGTTGTAACCTTGGTACCTTGATTTAGGCTACTATCTGCTGGTTACCTGAAATATAAAACATTTAAAATATTCACTCCATATAATCAAAAACTATCCTGAAAGTATGTAGCCGTTTGGCTCAGACAGTGCAGTAGTGTTGGCTGTAGTTTGGGCTCCACTCGTGATTGGAGAATGCTCTGTGCATGCAGAGATTTCTAATTTTACTGAATTTCTACGTGTTGTGTCCTTTTGACAACAAGTGTGCTGCTGCATGGTTACAATTTGATTAAATGGCCATATTTTAAACAACAACATGCCATAAGACCTAGTGTTTTATGTGTATCCCCCCACCTCCGCCAATGAGTATACACTGTTACTTAGACCCAGATAAACCAGAGGGACATACACAGTTGTCCCGTACAGCACCTGTCTACTCCTGTGTTGTCTTTGCCTTTGTCCTCGTCAGTGATTTGCCCCATAGCAGGAGGCAGCCATAACAGGTGCTCTCTACTGTTTTACTTCACTCACACAGTAGGAGTCCATTCCTATCACTCCCCCCCTGTCTTGTTCAAATACGTTATATACTGATTCTCTGTTCTCAAGGTTTTTTACTAAATCAAAACTAGACTGGTTGGAGTTGCTGTTTTTTTTTTTTTTCATTTTGAAAAAAACATGTTTTTTTTTTTATGTATGACAATTAGAAATTAAACACAACACACCAGAAACAGATACATTAAAAGTCATTGTAATTTGATTGACATTTATTTAGTTATATTTATTAATAATTCTTCTCATCTAAAGATATTCCTTTTTATGCATAAACAATGTTACATCCACTAATTTAAGTCACCATATTGCCTTTTAAACACAGCACCACTGCTATTTGCTGACCCAGCTGCACTGAACATGGATATTGGACTCACCATTGTACAGCCAGGTTCAGAGCTGCCTTTCGCAATGAATACCAATACTGGGTAGGCATTCAGCTGTGAATTACTATCCAGGCCCCCGGAGTAATCGGCCTCAATCAATGCTGTTGTGACAGGTTTGACTGTAAGTAGCCTAGCCTTGACTAGTCACTATATGGGATTGGGCGCCCAATCCTCCCAGTCCGGCAATGCTCTTACATAATGCTGGAACATTTTATCTAGCACACCAACCTTATATATATATAAATATGTATGAAGGCACGTGCAAATGACAAGGTAGTACAATTGTGTAAACCATACTTTGGTGTTTCATTTTGACCTCTTTACTTAAGATTTCATTAAACTTACTTTTTTCTAAATATATGTGTGTGTATATGTATTTAGGCTTAATGCTTAAACTCACCAAAATCAAAATTAGCTGCACACGCTTATATAAAAAGCAGGTGTACACATTTAGTCCAGCTACTCTGTACTAAGGCTCAGTGTTAACATGCTGTACGGACATACAGAAATACACCACCCAGACTTTAACCAGTACTGGACTGGTTAAAGCTGAAAGTAGCAGCATGGGATGCATTTCAGCTGCCAGGGTGCTACTGAGCCAGTGATGTCATTGCTGGTGTGTTCGTCACATCCTCCCGCCCCTGTGGCTCCTCATAGCCAACCAGCAGCCACCTCCGCAGGAACAGGAAGAGCCATCTGGACCTGGTGGTTTTATCCTGGTAGGGGTGTTGGTGTTGATGATGTCTGCGTCTTTTTCTGTGTATTTTTGGTTCTTTATTTATGTCTGTCTTTGCCATATTACGTTTATCTTTGGTTAAGTCTCTTTACATTACATTATTACATTACAGTCATTTAGCAGACGCTTTTATCCAAAGCGACTTACAATCAGTAGTATATTACATATCATTCACCCATTCACACACTGATGACAGGCTACCATGCAAGGTGCCACCATCAGACTCTAACTAACATTCATGCAACATCCAGTCCACACCGATGGCAAGCCTTCGGGAGCAACTTGGGGTTAAGTGTCTTGCCCAAGGACACATCGACTGCTGAAGCCGGGTATCGAACCACCGATCCTCTGATTGGAGAACTACCTTGCTCTCCACTACGCCACAGCCGCCACTCTTCTTCATCCGAGGGTGTGAATGAAGTTGCTAAAAAGTACTAACTTGTAGTTTAGAGACTTTGTCTCCATGGACTATTATTTCCTGATGTCTTCTAAAGATCCAGCAATTAATCTGGTTGTAAACTATTAAATGAATGTCAAACTATTTTGATAATCAGTTAATCGGTTTAAGTTACTCATTTGGAGAAAAAAAAGGTTCCAGCTTTTCAAATGTTAGTATTTTCTGCTTTCTTTAATCTTTTATGACCGTAAACTAAATATATTTGAGCTGTGGACCAAACAATTCCTTTTTGGATGTTATCTCTGGAACATTTTTCACCATTTTCTGACATTTCATAGCCCAACTGACTAATTATAGAATCAAGAAAATAACCATATTTTAGACAGCAGGTATAATCATTAGTTGCAGCCCCAGTGTCATCCGTATCGCATCCTTTCTTGTACTCTAGCATTAATCTCTGATGTGACATAAATAGATCAGTGCACACTCTGTGGGACTAGCACGCTTTGCTCAGCACCACATACTAAAAAAAACATTCACGTGCTCATGCCTGGCACGAATGTTGTGAGTAATTCTTTGTCACGCTCCCTTCCACCATGACTGTTATTTTTATAACCTAGAAACCATAATAACAGCTTCTTGTTACACTCAGCGGTATTTATACATAATTATGTTAGGGGGGAATGTGTGATTATTGTTATTCTGCAAGATTTTGTAAGAGAGGAAGACCTTGTATAGGCAATTTTGTTTCTCTATGACCTTGTAGTGAATCAACTTTGTCACCCCTCATCACACTGGTCGTTTTCTACCTTATCATATCTTCATCTCCCCTCCTTTCTTTTTCTCTTTTGTCCTCTGAGTAACGTTGCATGGATTTCAGCTACTGTAACACCTCAGCACTTAACACCTCCACCTCCACCTCCACTACCTGCTGATAATATCCTGACAAAAATGCATATTGACAGAAATAGAGCTTGGTTGACTTTCTATCTCAAACACACAAAGGAATTTCTCTTAAATAAATGAGGAAATAAAGAAACTAGTTTCCCCGTCAGTCGCTGATTTCCTTCAACTGGCTAACGTTGATATTGACAGACAGTCTAGATTAACTTTGAAGAGCGTTGACACCTTTTCATCTTTTAAGGTCTGTCACCAGACACCAGACATCTTCGGTTGCAAAGAGTGGCATGCAAGCCGGCACTTAAAATCAGGTTCATGCACCAGACGGACACACGGCGCACACCTCTCAGGTTTCTGTGTTCCCAAGGCTGACAATGTGCGGTTGTGGTCTAGTACTAAAGGATCATAGTGACTTATTAGGAATTTAAATGTCTGATAACTGCATGAAGATAGAACAAGAAAGGAAAGAAAGCTGGACTGAAGAATCTGAGACATGTCTCCTACGGCCTATATCCATCTGTGCATTCACTCTGGGAATTATTACTGATACTGATTTAATCAAGAAGCATTAATAACCATGGAGCTCTAATTGATCTATCTCCAAAGGGATATATTCCTTTAATGTAATACAATCATGTTAACACGTACACAAACTCCCAGTCCTGGTTTCAGAGAGTACCTCAGGGCCTCATCCTGGAGACGTTAAGCACATTGTTTATTAACAAGAGTGTGAGGTTAACTTCATTTGAGACTCATCCCAACTATCCCCTGTCCTTTTTCTCCGTTGTCTCATCTCATCGTTTTCAAGGCCAACAAGCCTCAATGTTTAGTGAGGCGATTCCCCTTTCACCCCCCAGTATTGCTTCATCCTCAGCAAACCAGCTGCCAGTCAGTCTCTCCTGTTAACCCAGTTTAACCATCTTTTTTTTTTTCCCCTTTTACTCAGCGTTTTTTTTAATGGTTAGGGTTTTATATATTTTTTGTTGATGTGGAAACATGCTGTTAATGAATGCTGTTTTTGAATTTAGAAGTTAAGGAGTTGTAACTTCGAGCTTAACAAGCCCTTACAAAAGGACGTTTTTAAATGATAAATACGTGAAATATAATATACTATTGAAAGGTTAGAGGCACCCAGAAGGAGAGAAGGTGAACAAGAGCTGTTTGATGGCCTTTTGTGGCAGATGAATCATTCAGTACAAGGTTTTTTTATCGGCTCGTCAAGACTTTGTCCTTGTGCTTCTTTGTCAGAAGCGGTTAAATCCAGTCACCAGGCCCTTCGATCGGCCTGTGCCACGACTGACACACTTTTCGTGTGGCCCCTTGGAGCTACGCTGCTCGGGTTGCTCAATTTGGACTCCCCCTTTCTAGAAATTGGCATCGGCAGCACAGGGGAGGTCAAATGCCTGTGCATTCACGTCGGACACGGTGGCTTTTGGTTACAGAGAGAGGCCGGTTTGTCCCACTGCCCTAGTGTCCTGTAGATAGCAACAGTTAGCTTACTGAAATTTAAACCGCTCTAGGAAAGATTGAGTGTCAGATGTTGCCATATTGGGAAATGCGAATTGGTCAAGGAGACTTTGCCTATGCACACAGTTAATTTAAGTGGCCTACAGAGTAAACGGTAGTATGTTTCCAGAACATTATTTCGGAGGGTGAAGTTATCATCTTCAACATTTTCATTCTAATAAATAAATCTTGATATTGTTTTTACCTTCTTGCCAATACTATTGGGATTAGCTTTCACTACTTTTCTATCAAATGAAAATGTGAAAGTTTGTAACTGTAGTGTACATTGTTAAGGCTAGATTAAGCAGGAAAGTCAAAAGGGGCACTGTGGAGGGAACAACAACCCTTAGGTCCCTCTAAAGATCTCTTTCTGGTATTTAAGGAAAGATTAGAGGAAGATTAGGAGAGAGAGGTGTGATGAATCCTTATGAACAAGTAAATGTCACACATGCACTCAAGTCCTCTTTAGCCACATGTATGCCTACCTCATTACGTATTCATGGATACTTTTTAAAAATCGCTTGAAAGTTTACAGCACATACCAAACTTTCCAGCTTTTCTCTGCTTGACATTTACTCAGCCAAATGCTTTTGCACCTTGGACCTGCCCAGTGCGACAAATCTTCCTCCTTTAGCCACCAGGCAACTCATCTGAATAATAGGGGCTTTAAGTACCTTACTCGAGGACTGCGGTTGCTATGGTTGTTGAAGTTGAAGAGAGCATGCTGTAAGTTATTCCTATCCTAGAATGTCTCAGCAGGTCTGAGAGTTTTGATTTACGCCTTTTGTGTTCAGTAGCTGGCAGAGAGTATGCAGGTTTTCATCTGAATCAAATGTTACAACCAGTTTGATTAAAGGCGTGCTTCTCACTTAAACCAGCAGGCTGAGTCAGTGGTTTCAATATAATCCGGGACTCCGTCAGCCCCCGTTACCTAACCGTGATAGGTCACCATTGTTTCTGGCGCTTTCATTATACAGAACCGACCTAATAATGTAAGAGAGCTGAACAGCACAAGTGGTTTTAGTGGGGATTTGTGCAAACTACGTGAAAGAAGGACAAATTGATAGACATAGCACATGGATGCTCTCTCTAAAAGCAGGTCCTAGGTCGGACAGAGCCTTTAAAATGACTTGTTTCCACTTCAGCTGAGATGAGTTTTGTCGGTCAAGTGCGTATGCCTCATGATGAAAAGTTTTTTTTCCAGAGGCTCAAAACTTGTTTACCATGTGACTTCAATATAGTGCTAGTTGCTCAACTGCTAAACAACAGCTTTCTTTATGGCTGCAGATGTGTGTCAGAGCGAGGAGCATGGTGGTGTGTCTGTCTAGGTCGAGTGTGTGTTTGTTTTTTTGGCAGTGGGAGAATTAACAGCAGCTGAGTTACAGAAGAAGGGTTCTCCTCAGCTGGAACTGTACTCACTGGCCTCTCAGCCAATCAGGGCTTGTTGCTACGTGAGCTGTGAATCTGCCCCTTTGTGTTGCAGAGTGGGAGGCACGCACGCACGCACACGCACACACACACACACACACACACACACACACACACACACACACACACACACACATCAAAGATCCTATTTCCATAGATTTGAAGAAAGGTTTCACTTAATGAAGTGGGAGGAAACTGGAAACGTTTGACAAAAGGCCAGACAAGCACGTGTTGTTGGAAACCCTGACAAAACTTTCTGGTGCTAAGTTATGGTTGACAAACAAGGGCCTAAGTTTTTATTGATAATACATGCTGATAGTCAACTCTAAAGTAGACTTTAAAACATCAGGGTCACCGGGGTTCATTTAATTAAATTTCACCAGCTGCTCCACAGCTGACTACGACTGTCGGTAGTTCGGTCTCTCCTTTGCGCTCCAATGAAATATTAAGCAAAATTTGATTTAAAGTTTGTGTTGGTTGCTCTATTAATTAATTGAAATGTGCTTATAGTTATGGCTCACTAGCACAAGCACAAATAACACTGCTGGTTTGACTGTTTATGATAAAGATAATATATAAGTGCAAATTGACGTGTGATATGAAGCGCAATTTCTACAATCCGGCTTTAATTCACCACCAACGTTTGCGTGGGAAATGGTGAACGCCTCTTTCAGACCCTGTTTTGTGTGCACTCAATGGTTATAAATGAGACCCCCAGGCCTTTAAGCAGTAATTTAAAACAAATGTGTTTTAATTTCAGCACATCCAACTGGATCTGGATCAGCTCTTCCTTACCAGTGATCCTTACCGTTCTTAAAATTATTCTGGCAAAAACATGCCATTATCTTGGCAGACTTCACCACCACTTCCAGTATTTTTTTTTTATATTGTAACAAAAGGCAGACAAAAACAGGAAAGGTGAGCTGGCAGTGACATGTTAGAAAAATGAAATGGAAACACAGCTGATCCTGTTATTACAATTGTAATAATTTGCCACGGAAAGGAAGAACAAAAGAGACAAGAGTGACATAAACACTGAGACACACTTACGATAACATACACGCCTACACGGACAGAGCTCAACACACCCGCACAGCCAGTATGATCACAGAAACAGCTTATGGACACACAACAGGCAGTCTCTGTGTACAAAGAAAGGACATGGTATACAAGCAGAGCACAACCAACACGCTATAACAAAGGCATATGCTGTATACAGAGTGTGCGTCACACACACACACACACACACACACACACACACACACACACACACACACTCATACTTTATTTTCTTTTATTTCTTTATTTCAAGGATAGCCCCATCACACACACACAATGAAAGTAAAAAGTAAGTTATAAACATAAACAAACACATAAGCACAAGGACAAACACACACTCACACACCCACACTCACACTCACACTCACACTAACTAACTAACTAACTAACTAACTAACAGAGCATAACAGGAACATTAATTTGTCTTCAAACACTTCTCTTGACAAGCTGCAGCTCACTGTCACATACAAAGAGCAGCCCATTCCTGCACGCAGACACTCTTCAATCACCGTGACGGGATTGTTTAAGACAATGTCTCCGTTGCCCCGGTAACACCCCCCACCCCCCCCCCCCCCCACCCTCCTGTTTCAACAGTTTTGATCGAGAGATAAAGAGAAGGGACTGAGGTATACCTTTTTCCTTTGACTGCGTCAACTCCTTTTATGTTGCTTATATATTGGTATTTTAAAAGGACAAGTGATGCTGTTGTGCTTTGCCACTGGGGCTGAAATATTTGTGTCTTAAATCCTACTGCTTGCATATTGATAGTATACTATAACTCTTGTACTATTGCATTGGCTTATGGGGGGATAATACTGTACATGTACTGAGCAAAGTATCAACTGTTTTTTATTTTGAAGTGATCTAAAATGTCTAGGTCTATAGCTGCTGAAAATACACCAGATTTTGATATCAGATATAACATTAGCCTTCATATGTTTAGCTGGTGACCATCTGCCCCCTAAAAATATATCAGCTGAACATAATCAACAACAATTTATTTATTCAAGGAGTCACTTGCCTGTCTACATGTTTTCAACGTGGGAAGTGAAGACACAGTATGCTTTAAGTCACGACAACACCATCGCTAGACTACAAAAATAGACTCCTCGGTCTGTCGTCATAATGGTAACACCATTATGAGGAACATGAAAAGACTAAACAGTAGCCACCTTTACCTCGGAGCTATCAGAATGGGCACTTGAGTTGTAATGTCATAATTGAAGATCGGCTGGTATAGAGCACTGCATTTTAGCATGAAATCTAAAAAAGCACAAACACTATGCTTCCACTCAAAGCACTTGTGTATCCGTATGTTTCGGGGTGCTTTGACTCAAGTACAACATGTCGTGTTAACTAGCAAAATGCTAGACAGAATATCTGTAAACAGTGTTACATAAGCATAACTTGTCCTGAATAGCAGATGAGGTAATGTCCGTGACTTCTCAGAACGTTATAAAGTTGGCGGCTCTGTATACCAGATGGTGCTATAGGGTACCACATACGTTCACACGCTCACATACATAGAGTGCATGGATTCATGCAGTACATACTGAGTGTGAGACTTCTCGCTCCTCTTTAGGCCTGTAAGTTATACTGTCTTGCCAATTTGTTGTGAAGTGCTCATAGAAATTGAGAGTTTGTCAGGGACACATCATTTCAGAAAAATAAAAGCAATCAGTTGAAATCCTCCAGATAGAGAAAAGGAGATGCAGTTAAGTTGGCCTTGCAGACCAGCTGGTCTCCAAATATAGTCTGCAGACTGCAGAACTGGCTGTGGAACAGAAAAAGACAGCATTGCAAACAATTCCCATGGTGGTGAAAAGCAGTGGACAGAGCTGCTGACACTTCCAATCTGCCACCTGCTTTGCCACCAGTGCATTTGAGAACTTTAAACTGGCTGTGTGCTTCCAAAGTCTTGGGATAGCTACATAGTGGACTACATGCTGCCTTTAAAAAGTCCAGCCAGGTGGATTTTTAAGGTAGCTCCTTTTGTTAATTCCAAATATTTCATTAGCTATTTGTGCTATGATTTGGGAATAATGTGGTACTTAAAGGGTTAACTTAGCCCACTAACTATAGACTATAGAAATCAAAGGAACCAACTATGGCATATGTGTCAGCAATCAAGCTGCAATTGCAATTATTGTTATCGTTCCATAGTGTATGACTCCAGGCCTTCACCGCATTAGCTCATTTTAACACGGGCGCTGATGGCAGACAGCAGCACAAAGTCATCAAATAACTGATTGAAAGAAGCTGCCCTTTAAAAATCAGAGAGAGAGAGAGAGAGAGAGAGAGAGGTAGAAACAGAAAATGAGTTACCAAGTTGTGTCTATATTTATCTTACCGGGGGCTGCAGTATAGAGATTTGGCATGGAGGAACTGTCAGTGTCTCCCATTCTGCATCTACGTGTCAATGATAGAAGTGCAGCTGTGTGTATGTACATATGCTTGTGGGTGTGTGTGTGTGTGTGTGTTAGGGCTGCACATTTCTTAATGAGAATGTCAAATCTCTCACTTATAATTGAAACTGTAATTTTGCCTCACTATCTACAGGGAAACCATTTGAAAATACAAACAATATTGCCCCTGTAATCTTCCTGAGCCTAGGATAACTAGACAAATACCATTACACACTTTGTAATGGTGCTCCAATTAAAACAAAACCGTATGAAGAAACGTACATAAATCCCCACGCAACAGAATAATAATAAGAACTGGTGTTAAAGTTAGATTTGTTTCAGTTTGTGCTCCCTCTACTTGTGCACAGTTCAAGAGATGAACTCGATCATGTCAGGTGTTGAGCAACTTCGGGGAGAAATTAGAACTGCTTTGTTTGTTGGAGCTGAGATTCCTGCCAATGCAAATATGGCAGACTAGTTAGAGGATTTTGCATAGAGGTATGATTTGAAATGTCAGTTCCAATATCACACAGCCCTGTTCAACCACACATGCACCTATAGGCACATTTACATATGTACATGTCCATGCATGTTCCAAGGTCAGGCTACTACAACATCACAATTTTGCAATGTGCTAGTGCAGAAAAGAAGCTTTTGCTCTGAGTTGTTTCCCATCGGAAACATCCGGTGCTGTACCTGATCAGAATGGAGGATTTTCACACGGGAAGGAGCCTTGAACCTCCACTGTTATTTCCATTCAGAAGGAGCTAGATATCATTGTGTGTTAAGCCGACACACCTCAGCAGACTGCTGCTTTGAAGCTAACTGGAAAATGCCTTAAACACACAGCCTCCAGGCAGGCTGGCTATCTAGAGTCTGCAGGACCCAGAAAAGAAAATGTAAATGTCTTAAATCATATCAAATGATTTAAAACACAGAGCAAGTCTAAAATCTTAAAGATCCTCTGGTGTCCATGCTGAGTTGTTTTTCATTAAGGAATTGGTCCAGTTACACAGACCTTTGTACTCTTAGTTTTTTATTATTTATTCATCTTAGAAAATGGACTCAGCCCCATTGGAGCAGTTAGGGGCTTTAGTGCCTTGCTCATCAGAAGCTGTGGACAGTTATTTGTTTACTTTCACAGCAAGTTTTCCTATTTAAACTGGGACAAATCAGTTACAAGTGCACCACTCTAGTCATTCTTCAAGTTGTTTACTTAGGTCACACATCTAAATTAATTTGAATATTAGGCGTGGATATTTTACACAGAGTTAAGTAGAATTTGAACACCCTATGTTAGTGATTTGTCCCTATGGACTCAGTGTATTCATCCGTCTTGGTGTTTTCCCGTATGTCTTGTTTGACTGATTCCTGAGCAGGTTTTTTTTTTTTTTTTTAAAAGAAAATCCCCACAGCCAAGTCAAGATTTGTTCAGCTTTGTGGTAGAACAGTTCAAAGGGCACTTTAGACAGTCTGTTATACATTTGTCACCCACTATCTGCCAGACAGGTCATGTATAGTTTTGCTCTTGCCAAGTTAGACTTGTATGTTTTCATCTTTACCAGCTGTCACAAAAGAACAGTAACAACTTGTAATTTTAAGCACACAATTTTACTTGTGTTTCACATGTAGAAAGATTAGGTTTGACATCAACTCAGCCGATGCAAACGTTTGCATGAAATTGACAACTTGACAAAAAACTTGACAAACCGTTAACTGGAAACATTGTTAATTTGCCTTCCTGCCTGCCTTTTCATCTAACAGTGCGTGTTTCCTATCTGCCCTTTAGACTTCTCATCTATCTTTACCAATAACTACGTAGACCTTCTATATCTGTCCCTCTACAGTGTGTCTCGTCTCTCCCTGGTTGCTGCGCTGCAGTATAACATCTTATATTATATGTGTGTGTGTGTAACGCTCAGTCTATGCTAACCAGTAGCCCAGCCATAGGTGAGCTCATCAATGATTTGTTCCTTGATCTGGGACTCTTTTTTTTAATTTTTATTTTTTTCCTCATCCGCCACTGGCTTTTGTCTCTCATCCCCCAACGCAGACAAACTCACTAATGAGGAAAGACTAGCGAGACTCAAGCTGTGCTCTCTGCTTCATTTGAATGAAAAAATGGTCACAAACAAATGACACGCATCGTGAACCGCACCGGCTGAACAGAGGAGGATGGGAGTGTTTTTTTTTTTTTTTTTTTTTTTGTTGCCATATGGGTACATGCACAGCATTCAAATTAGCTGTGAGTAAATGTGTGTGTGAATGTTGGAGTGTGTTCATTTTTACAGAGAACAGAGCAGCGTTTGCTGTAGAGAGAGGGCCAACCATGCAGTGATTGTGCGCCCGCAGTGCACAGATTAATGGGTCGGCTTATATGAACGTGTCTCCCACTTCTCTCTCTCTCTCTCTCTCTCTCTCTCTCTCTCTCTCTCTCTCTGTCTCCTTCTGTCCGTCATCCCATCTGTCTCTCTGTTAAAACAGACACGCTACAGCATGCCAAATGTGATCATTTAATCCACGCAACATGTATTCAAATTACAAGCTTCAGAACCCCAATCGCTGTCATAACCATTTCGACCAGGCACCGACACGTTTGGTTGGTTCATTTGCCTCTCTGGCAGGTCTTAGGTAATGATGAATCACTCCTAAGTGTGTGTGTCAGTGTGCACTGCGGCGTGTTTACTCTGAACACTGTTTGCTTCCAAGGCTGACCAATCCACTCTCGTCCTGTAGGCCTTTTTCCATCCCACATGACTATATACTGATCTCTTGGCCCGAGGACACGGAGAAAGCTGAGCTGAGAGGTGTGTGTGTGTGAGACTATACAGGTCCAACCAGCCGATCTGTAGGCGGGACTCCAGCTGCACTTGGTGGCAGGCAGTCACAGGTCTAATAATAAGACGCCTGAATCTAAATCCGACCTGTTACATAATTCAGATCACACATTATCAGGAGATGGAGGAGAGGTCACATGCACGTGGAAAAGAGTCGGACCAGTGTTGCATTGTGTTGTATTTACTTGGATTTGGGTCGGTATTGTGCAGGATGTATCAGCAGGGCCTCTTATTTAAACAGTTGACCTAAACCTAGGTGTTTTTTTTGTGTTGAAATGTTTCGTTTTTTTCTGTTTGCATTTCTCAAGCAGTGCTATTAGTTGCTATGGTACTTCTCTAACTGAATGCATTGGGGACCAGTGGACTTTACACAGGTTTGAGACTGAATTAAATGATGTACACACAGTGCAGACAGAGAAGGCTAATAAACAAATTGGAGAAAGAGAGGAAATACATCTTACAGACACACATTAAATTAAACAGTACAAATATAGATTGATCAGAGACAGATTTCACATTTTAAGGAGATGGAGAGGCAGGAATGAATTGGTCATGGTCCAGTGGGAAAGGGAGGAGGAGGGGGAGGTGGAGGAGGGGAAGCAAATGCAAGATTGAACATTGAGCCGTGCTTCTGAGGCTTAATGATGGGTAAACAACCCGGATTGTTACATAAATTCCCAAATGATAATAAATATTTGACACCATTGATTTGACTCTGCGTCAGGCTGAAAACACATCTCCACCTCATATTACAGTCAAATTATTAGTTTTGATTATTTCAAGCTGTTGAACAAATAATGTAAACTGGGTCGCCGTTCTGTAAATGGGCCTCTGAATGTTGAACACCGCTCTCTCTTTTCATTTTCTATGGAAAGGTTCTCCTGCTCTCTCTGCCTTTTATGTGTTGTCCTGCATCCTGATCACCTCCTAGCTTCCATTTAGGCTGCGCTTTGTGTGTGTGTGTGTGTGTGTGTGTGTGTGTGTGTGTGTGTGTGTGTGTGTGTGTGTGTGTGTGTGTGTGTGTGTGTGTGTGTGTGTGTGTGTGTGTGTGTGTGTGTGTGTGCGTGTGCATGTGTGTGTCTGTAGGCTTCATAGGAATGTTCCATTCAGTCACGACGCCCTAAAGAATGACAGCTCTCATCTATGGGCTGGGCCCCTTAACCAAAGCCTCCATCACTAGTCCTTTGTCCTGTACTGTGTGTGTGTGTGTGTGTGTGTGTGTGTGTGTGTCTGTGTGTTGTCAGTAGGTCCACATGTTTGGTGGTGGCGTGTTTGTTTATTCACTGTGTCTTCATGTGTGTCTTTCTTATGTGTGTTCTAGGAGTTTGGGGGGGAGGGGGTTCCTTTCCTAGAAAGCAGCAACAATGCCTCCAACAATGCACACATAATCAGGTCTCTGTTTCTGTGGGCTTCTTCATGGGGGTTATATGTAGTACACCGCTTTACAAAGGCTGTTTTCCGCTGCTCCCTTAATCACTCTTTCACCTTCCTTCATCCACCCATGCTTCCTTTCTATTTTGCCTCCTTCATGGAGCGTCACCTTGAGTCCTTGATTCCCAATTACGACCAGAAACCGGAACCTTTGCCCAGAGCGAACTGGCCCCACTTTATACCGCCCACCGCTGTTTATCTAGCATATTCAAGCCAACCATAATGTAAAGGTGATGGACTCTGTGACCTTGACTCTTGACCTTTGTCATGCATTATATTCCTCTTGCTCCCTTTTCCTCTCTCCCTGTTGGTCTCTCGCTCCCTTTGTTCAAGCCTTTTTCGAATCCAGCCCTTAAAGAAAAGGAGATTGTCCCTGAATGTAGCCTTCATCTCTTTCACCCTGCGCTTATTCAGCCTACAGCTGGCTGACAGACACCCCCCCCCACCCTCTTACCTCCCCTCTTACCTCCCCTCTCCTCCCTCCCTCATGTTTTGTGTTGGACTGCGCCTCTCTCCACGTGCAGCAGCAGCTCAAAGGCATGAAGGAGGAGTTCCCTGAGAGGAATGTGCGTGACTGGCTGGCCTACTGCGATATGTACACACACTCGCGCACACACACACACACACACACACACTTACAGCAGCAGCAGCAGCAGCAGCAGCAGCAGCTCAGCTCGTAGCTCACAGTTCTGCAGGGCCAGCTGAGAGGGACTCTGTTCTAGCCAGCCTGGCTCTGGTGGGAGGAGGACAGGGTGTGTGTGTGTATTTACTACCTATCTTTATGAGGACTTGACATCCTCAAAATGATCAAAATGTAAAAGGTATCCATGTAGTTGTGACCTAATATGTGTTTAATTCGCTGATTTACTGAAGGCAGCAGGAGTGCTTGAGTTTGCAGGCAGACAGCTTCTTTACAAAGATGTTTCTTCCTGTGTGCTGTAAAGAAAGAAAGCTGTGCTTCTCAGAGCTGCTGTGTATCAGCTGACCTCCTGCGGGATTCTGGTAGTTTTCTCTGGAGGAGCACGGGAGTTAGAGCGCTAAGACGTGTGCCTCAACGTTGCGCTAAAAATACCCTGCTTTAGCTCTAAGCTTCAATTACAACACAAACAGAGCAGGATTCCGTTAGTTTAGTTTTTCCGGAGCCACAGCTACAATTCAGTAGCATTTGACTGGTGACCTAATAATACAACCCCCATCTGGTCCCGTGTAAAATTGCTCTAAAATGAGTTATTCTGAATAATAATGCAAACAGAATGAGCCATCATTTTAAAGTGACAACCAGCCATGTATTCCTTGTTAGTCTCCTTTCTGCTTCCATGTGATTTTAACAGAATCCTGCTTATTAATTATTAATAGTCTGTTCCTGAATGGTGAAAGGTTGACTCAGCGCTCTGTCCTGCGAGGTCCAGGTCACGATACTAATCCCGCCCAACCCCACCCTGGAAAAAATGTATTGCGAACCAGGTGGTGCAGCATGACTCTACTATTTCTGTTCTTTGCTGTCCTCCTGTTCTAGTTGAGTGTTTGTTTGTAAATCATTTGTCAATGAGTGTGACTGACGTCAGTGTCAGCATTGTCTATACTTGTATGCAGGTGTGTTTACTGTATCAGCCAGAGAGCAGGCAGTGTGTGGCTTCACCTTTCTGCTCAGCTGACATGGGAGGTCTAAATATATTCCTCTGAAGCAGTCAAACTGGAAAACTTGTGTCATCCACTGCCTTCCCCCGCAACCCTCGTCTCACCAGCCCAAGTTAAAAAGCCATAACTTCTGCGGTAAAAACCATTCAGGCGTAAATGTGCTCATCATGCCCATACAGGTGGCTCTCTGATTTCATCTGTATTTGCATAGGGCAAATAAGTAACCTGCTACTTTCCTCCGATTGGTTCCTTGTTGTCTGTTTTAGATGTGATGTAATTTGAAAAGCTCTGCTGACACTCTGTTTCTCTGCCTTTTCCTAGATGCAACGGAGGAGTTTTTCGAGTACGATCCCGAGGAGTTCCTGGTGTTCCTGACCTTGCTCATCACAGAAGGAAGGACACCAGAATATTCCGTGAAGGGCAGAACTGAGGGGCTACACTGTCCACCAGCCCAGTCGGCCATGCCGCCTCTTCACAAGCACGAGTGCAGCGACAAACTGCCCCAGGTAGCACAAATGTTCGCACACATCTTTCCACACCTCCAGTGTGGACAGAGGGCGGTCTATTCTCATTTAGATAGAGGTGGTTGATGCTGCTTCATTTGCGTCATTCAAGTCATGAGCATTTTATTTTAGGCCCTCTTATGAAATAGGATGCACATTTGACATATTGCTTGTTGTTTTTGAGATGTAAGTGATAATTGTATACTTTCTGTCATTTGACCAACTTTGAACTCGGCACCCAACCTTTGTAATAAAAACATATTAATAAACAATACAGTTACATTACATTACATTACAGTCATTTAGCAGACGCTTTTATCCAAAACGACTTACAGGAAGTGTATTCAACATAGGTATTCAAGAGAACTACTAGTTCAACAGTACCAACAAACTAAAGCCTTTGAAATGACCATAAGGTTGAATCAACACCTCTTTCAAACAGTTTAAACAAAAACTAGAACAAGGCTTTTAGACGGCTGCAGTGCTATACGGTAAAAAAAAAAAATATATATATATATACACACACACACACACACACACACACACACACACACACACACACACACACACACACACACACACACACAGTAGGTGTGTTTCCACACAAGGTGGAAAGTTTGTCAATATTGTGATCTGAGATGTGACCTAAATAAAATCACTGAGAATTTCAGCTCTTAACTGAGGCTCTTTGTTGGGTCCCATCTGTTTCGCCCCTAAAGTTCAATGTCCGGGTGTTGACATTCAGTAATGAACAATAACCCTCCACCTTTGTCTGCGGGTGTGTGTGTCCAGTGTCGGCAGGCAAGGCGAACCCGTTCGGAGGTGATCCTGCTTTGGAGGAACAGCATCCCCATCATGATCGAGGTCATGCTCCTGCCAGACTGTTGCTATGGTGACGATAGCCCCCCGAGTGACCCCATCAGCGACCCGATCATCAAACAAGATGCTCTGCTGCTGGAGAGATGGACCCTGCAGCCAGTTCCAAGACAGTAAGGCTGATACACACACAAGATCTTACTATATAAACATGGGTAATGATAGAAAAGAGATGTTGTACAGTTATATTGATAAAAAGGAGACAATGCTATCCAAAATTAAGTTTAAAGTCTGTAGTTTACCAACAAATACGGTAATGTTTAGTTAAAAGGTTTCTAGTTAAATGGCCGTATCCAGAGAAAATGCAATGTAGCCCCCAAAAAAAGCATATATACCGTCACAAGAACTGTGAAATCACCACTGTTTGTGTATTCAATAAATTCATAATACATTCCGTGCAGGTTTTAGCGTTTCTATAATGTACAAAAAAAGAGTCTCATCCTCCACTAGGTCCAAAGACATGCAAAGGTGAAGGCTAAAAAAGGTATACAATGCAAAAAATGAAAATCTAAAACTTGGCACTCAGAGGGTTAATAAGCCTTACAAATTGGCCCACTTTCCTACTGACGTGTAGAAACATTGTAAACTGTGTTAAAAAACACACCCACACACACATCCTTGAACAGTTTTCTCATTAACCTGACATACTGGCACATTTTCACCTCTTTTTAACTGTGTTTTTAATAGAAGCGGTGATCGCTTCATTGAGGAGAAGACGCTGCTGTTGGCTATTCGCTCCTACGTCTTCTTCTCTCAGCTCAGCGCCTGGCTCAGCGCCTCGCATGGTATCGTCCCAAGAAACATCCTGTACAGGTCAGCCATCTTTTCAAAAAGATTTCCTGTTCTGTTTTGAAAATTGAATCAGAAGAAGTGCAGCTGAATCTCTTGAGGCTCTGACAATTCGTGGACATTTTAAGATGTGCAAGTTAACAATGCAATGTCATTGAATCTCTCTCTCTCTCTCTCTCTCTCACTGTCTCTGTCAAACAGGATCAGTGCTGCTGATGAGGAGTTGGTGTGGCAGTTCTCCCAGCCGCCTTCAGAACACATTTTCCCAGTCCCTAATGTATCCCAGAGTGTTGCACTGCAGGTTCGTGTCCAGTCACTCCCACGTCAACCCACCTATCCCACCCTGGCCTGCAGCATCCACACCGGCCTGTCTCCGCTCTACAGCAAGACCCCGAGCCTCAACCCAAACTTCAACAGCCATGGTGGCCTGCCCACCCACAAAAAGAGCCAGGACCCCAGCAAAGACGACCTCCTTCACAACTCTAACATGTACAGCAAGAGCTCCAACTCCATGTCTGGCCTTCTCCTCAATGGATTACCGATTCCTAATCTCCCCATCAACAACATCCCCATTAATAGCCTTCCCCACACTGCTGTTTCCTCTCCTTACAGCAAGAAGAGCCAGGAGCCAGGTGACGACCACACATATCAGAATGGAGAGCTTCCGCAGGTCAACATCCCCCAACGTCAGGGCTCCCCACTGTTCCACAGGTCCTCCCACTCCCCCACGCCCTCCCGCTCCCACTCACCCTCTCCGCTTCCCACAAGCAAGGCAGGGAGGTGGCTGTACTCGGCTCTCAATGGTTCACCTGACCCCACGCAGGTAGAGGACTACGGGTCTGGCACCAACAGCAGTGATAGGTCAAAGGGGTCCATCCCTGAGCCCCTGAGAGCTTTTAAGAATTTCTCCTTGGCCGAGCCACCGCGTTGCCCCTCCCCAAGGCCTGCGAGCGAAACAAACCCACTGATTGGCTCCCTGCTGCAGGAAAGACAGGAAGTAATTGCCCGCATTGCACAGAGGCTAAACTTCTGCGACCCCACAGCACCGCCACTGCCCACTGGGCTTTTTGCTTCTGACAACCCTCCCAAAGCCATGTGGGGCAGTAGCCATGACGACATAACTGCCAGTAAGACCAAAGAGCCCGAGGTTCCGCCCTATCAGTCCGTGGGACGTGTGTGGCCCGGCCACTTCAACACACCCGTGACCGACACGTCTTTCAGCAAGCGGGAGTGCTCCTCCCCTAAACCTGCAGCATGCAGGAAGCTGAAAATGACCGAGACAAGAGACGCAGAGGATGAGAAAGAGAAGGAGAAGGAAAGAGACAGGGAGAGAGACGGCTCCCTGATCGCCCAGGCAGTACAAGACATAACCAGACTCATCCAGGAGAGACTGTCTGTCCCCTCTCTGTCCCCGAGGCACAGCAGGAGCGGCAGCCATCTGCACCACACGCACACGACGACGGTCACACACACGGTCCGCACATACTCGCACGCCACACACATCCCACAAGCCTCACACACTGCCACCAACGGCTACACCAACGGCCACATACCGGGCCATCACGAAACTCACAGAGGCAGCACTCGCACCGCTGCCACGCACGCATCCGTTTGCACAGACAAGCCCCGGGGTGATCCCGGGAGCGAATGCCATTCTCCCCGGGCCCAAAATGGTGCTCACTTTACACTTGAAGAACCCTCAATCAAAGGCCAGTCCCACACCCAGGCTGGCCGTCGTTTACGAACTCCCCCACAGGAAAAGCTCGTAGTCAGGACACCCAGCAGCCATGAAACCCCTTCTGCCTCCCATGTCCTTGAGAACAGCCCAAGGAATGCCCAGATCTTTCGTTGGACTTGCAATGATGCCAGCCCAGCCATGACCTGTAACATAAGCCACAACCACAGCAAGCCTCAGCCTCAGCTTCAGTCTCAGATGCAGTTCTGTGCACAAGCCCAGGCCTCCGCCCTGCAGGATGAGAACCAGGCACCCTCGATGTCTGGGTGCTCTAACACCTCCAGTCCAGACATGACTCCCCCTTCTACTGTCCTGGTAAGGGACTCCTCATTTTACAGGACATTACTTATCTGCAATTATTATTTGTCGGGCCCTATCCCTGTTTCAAGGAGCCCTGGTTTAACTTCGTCACTAAAATAGGAATTGCTCAACATTTTGGCAAGTTTATTCGATATATTGCTAAGAGTTAGAAGAGAAGATCAATACCACTTTCATGTCTGTACAGTAATTATGATGCTAGGTACATACAGGAGCCAGTTAGGCACTTTGGCTGCTGGCATTAACCTCATATTTATTGTGGTATCAAACTTTTAAGCAGAAAAGATAATAACTGTATTTCCATTTTTTAGATATATTTTAACAAAAAAAAAACCATCTAGCTATGATTCCTTGAAATTCTATATTAGATTAAACAAGTGACTCCAGAAAAAAAAAATTGTGAAGCTGAAATTATCCACTAAAGTACTGTTACTTAATTTCAGGAGTTATAGGTCACTACAGGTATTACATTTTTTTCAATTTATCAAGTCAAACTAGATGGAACCTCCTCGTTTACAGACGCTGCTCAGGTATAATGAGTGTTTCGCTGGGAGCAGATGGGTTTTCAGTTGTCATGGAGATGGCATATGATACATGAGAACGTGATTTGATAAATGGAGATCATTTTGAGTTTACGTGCAAACTGTCCTAATCTCTCTCCCTCTCTGTTCTCCAGCGAGCTCACAGCCCGTCTCCGCTTCGCCCCTGCAACAGCTGGAAGAAACATAATCGCCACTCGTTGGATGCTACAGCGACCAAAGCCTTCCACCCGTGTACTGGCCTGCCTCTGCTCTCCAGCCCTGTAAGAAACACACACACACACACACACACGCTAATCCTCACAGTGAAACTCATTGTCAGTGTCTGCTTTGTGCATTTGTTCAGATAACACTAACACGCAGGCTCCAAGTCACAAACACTTACTGACTCAGTCATTGCCGTTGTTCGGGCGGTTGAGTTTGCCATAACACCACACTCACTGCCCTTTATTTCAAGCCATCTGAAGCATTAGTCACAGTGCTTTCCCCACTGTAAGAAGTGAGCCTGTGAATGCTCGTCGTAAAGACACTTTGAAGTGTCTGGCAGCTGCTTTTATTGCTGCTGCTGGGCCACTGAGTTGTTATCCAAGGTTAATGTACACACACAAACTCACATAGGCAGGCGAGGCACGTGACTCATCTGGGCCTCATCAACCTCAGTAAGTTTGTCAGATAACCACACTCCTACATCATCACAGTTTCCTGCCTTCTGATGGGTCTCACTCATGCATCTAAACACTAGAATTTACACACAGACACTCAGTGTCACACGGTCTCACCAACACACAAGCTCACTTATTTTCACATACACATGATGCATATTGCACAATTTTTTTTTGTCATAACTTATGACATACTTATGACATATTTTGAATCTGTTAACCTTTATACTAAAACCTGGTGTATGATTTTGAGCCCTAGATTTTCAATATACAATATATATATTTTATCGTCCAAGCTCTAACGTGGATACTGTGCCAGTCGCTCTGTGTTAATCATGTCATGTGTGTGCTGCAGGTTCCTCAGAGGAAAAACCAAACAGGCTACTTTGATCTGGACACATCTCTGGCTGGCTGCAAGGGTTTGCCTTGGGCCCCTGGGAAAAGGTACACATTTTCTCACCTGGGATGTTTGTTACTATAGTTACCAGACTCCAAATGAGTAGGTCCACGAGGATAAGGTCAGGATTCTTTCACAGGTTTAGTTCGGTCTTAGTAACAGTTGAAATACTTTTGTTTTTCTTTTACAGCTACTCCACACATTATCTGTTTATTATAGTACCATCTGGAACATGTTACTCATACTTTGAATCAGAATTTTAAAACTTGTTTTTCTCACTATGCAACATTTCAGCTGTTACTATGTGTACTTGCCAGAAAGGCATTTTTTTGTATTAGTTTTTCAGTTGAATACATTTTATTGTTAAAGTTTTTTTCGTTTTGTTTACCACCAGTATTAATCAAGCTATCTAAAGTCATAGGACCAGGGTATAAGGGATTAATATTAGAGAGGTGGTTTTCTACAGCTACCATGTCTAAACCCTAACGCGCTGACATAGCCTTGAATCAGCAGCAGGTTTGAGAAGTATTGTCTTTGTTGAGAGATCAGACAAAAAGAGTGTTGTTCTGAGTGGTAAGGTTAGGTCAGCCCTGTTCTGCTGACACGCTGCCACCTGCTGAAGCTCTGCTGTACTGTGGCTGCATCTAGAATCATACACATTCTGCTCAAAATGGCAGACAGAACTGAATTGGCTTCATATACACTGAGCTTCATGGCACCGCATACACACAGCAGATGTGGGTGGTAACGTAAGGCTGCTCTTGATGGCAGAGTTTGGTCTCTAGGATGTAAAGTTCATTTCAGCAATTGGGCAGGTTCTGGCTGAGGCTGGTGTAAGCCATTGACGTGCTCTCCATATATTACTTTCTTATTCAAGTAAATTTGCTTGATTTAAAAAAAAAAAAAAAAAAAGACTAAAGATTTGAGTGAGCAATGGACTCATTATTTCTTCTGCCTTTTTGCTTCAGTAAATCAAGACATCAAAGTAACAACATTCTTGAGGTGGCTGATATTGCCTTTTGAAGACACAACACAAATGAAATTCAGTCTGAGATCATTTTAATCTCTCCCCGGGCGCACGTCTATTCAGACATACCAGGAATGCTTGTCACCTAAACATCTTAGGATGCTCTGTCACGCATCTGTCATGAAAACAAGTTGAACAACAGCGTGTGTTTTAATCCTTTCAGGGTGTGTCCAAAGAGAGAGGGGTACACCGATGAGTCACAGCAGCTGTTCAGTGTCAGCGCTCCACCTGCCAGTCTCAGTCTGCTGGGAAACTTTGAGGTATGACATACAAACACACACATCAAATCAATTAAAATGATCAAATAAAACTCAAATTAAATTGAAAATATTGAACTATGTTTCTCCAGGAGTGTGTGCTGAACTACCGCCTGGAGCCTTTAGGGTTGGTGGAGGGTTTCACAGCAGAGGTTGGAGCCAGCGGGTCCTTCTGCCCCAGTCACCTGACCTTACCTGTGGAGGTGTCATTCTACAGTGTATCCGATGACAACGCTCCATCACCATATATGGTGAGATTATTTGTTTCCCTGAGTCAATCAATAACACTTTGCCTTGCCTTGAGCTGAGAGCTGTATCTGCAAATGTGTGTAAGCTCGGGTGTGTATTACCTTTGAATGCCTGTTTGTGACACAGTTGTTGTCATGTGAATTTTTTTTCACAGGGTGTGATCAATCTGGAGTCCCTGGGGAAAAGGGGCTACCGTGTACCTCCATCAGGAACCATTCAAGTGGTGAGGAAACTCTTGGTTTTGTTTTTTTTACACAAATGTACAAATGATCTACAAATATGGATTTATATAAAATATCTGCATCTGTACAGATGGCTGAGAACAAAGAGCAGATTACATCATGGAACAAAGGGAAAGGGGAACCCCTAGTGGTTATAGAGGATAATTTGTTATCTAAAGGCATGTTTTTATTCATTTATGTTGCTTGTACTTCCTAATTTGAAATACATTTTCCTCTATACAATTAATGTATTATAAGGATGAAACGTATAGTGTGGTTTTCATTTCATGTATCTTTCACAGCATGTAAGGTTCTGTTGTTATAGATCGATGAAGTCATGTCACAAAGAGTTAGAAACCTGTGTAAATCCTCCCATGCTTCTCCGGTTATACCTTTCAGACCTTATTCAATCCCAACAAGACAGTGGTGAAGATGTTTGTTGTGATGTACGACCTACGAGCCATGCCAGCTGGACACCAGACCTTCCTGCGACAGAGGACCTTCTCCGTTCCCGTCCGCCGCGACACAAACAATCAGAACAGCAGGAAGCCCCTCGGCCAGGCACGCACCTTGCGCTACCTCGTTCATTTGAGGTTAGTTGGCTGTAATTTCATCACAAGTGCACATCAAAACTAGAACATATCCAGCAGCTGTTGGTGATGTTTCACCCCCCTTTATTCATCCCCTTTGTCTTTCATCTCCCTCTCCAATCTCGACCCAGGTTCCAGAGTTCAAAGTCTGGGAAGATCTACCTCCATAGGGACATCCGTCTGCTGTTTTCCAGGAAGTCCATGGAGGTGGACAGCGGAGCCGCCTACGAGCTCCAGTCCTCCACAGAGTCCCCCATTGACCCACCATTCTCTCCCCGCTGCTGAGACATAACCCCCCCTCCCTCCTCCGCCTGGCAGCAGGCGAACTACTGATGCTTCAATCACACCTTGATGCCAGCGATAGACTCTCGCGCAGGCCATGGCTAGATAAACTGCTCTTAAAGAGAAGCAATTCAATGACTGCAGTCAACAAGACTCACCTGGCATGTTCCCAAAATCTAAGGTTTCATCCCTCCTGTCACCCAGAACTGACAAGGGGGAGGGGGACTGGCTAAGAGCCTGGGAGACTTGTTGGAAGTTGTGTTCTTTGTCAAAGAGGTTGGGTCAAAGGTTACAGTTATATAGTATTTTTCAGATCCAGTTCTCCTGGTTAAGAAGGCCTTACCAGATATGATAGGTCAGTCTTTTTCCTGCTGTTGTGTGTATCCCCTCCAGCGTCTGGCAGGAGAGTAGAGACCAGTGATCGTCTACAGAAGCAGTTAGACACTTAAAATGTTTCAGCAGAGTTTAGGCTACCTTCCTCAAATCAAAATGTGAATTGGACCTGTACTCAACATGATGAATCAGTGTTGAGTCGCAATTAATTTAGTTATAAATGCAATACAAGGCCCTTTTTAAATGGTTAAATATTTTGCATTAAATCCTTGAAGAGCAGATTGATTGAACTCAGAGTGAACCCTGCGATTCCTGAGCTTGGAGCAGAGGCAGCGCGAATGGAAGAGGAGGCTGGTGGCAGACTGTGGTGCAACACCGTTATCTCGTCCAAATGAAAAAAACCATACCATGGACCACTAAAGAAGTTGAACAAGCAATCAAGCTAGATTCAGCTGAAAGCATCACATCAAAACATCAAAAAGTGCACTGTGGATTTTTTTTCCCCTCATTATAACTGGAAATAAAACAGAAAATAGTAATATTCTAATACTTTTGTACTGTTACAGAACCACTTAATTGAAAGTGTTGCAATAGAAAGAGTAATCTTAGTTTAGTGTTTACACATTCACTTTCAGTTTACTTACCATCAGTTTATTTAATATTTAAATTAATATTTCAGTTACTACTTGTGACGTCTGTCATGCTAAGATGATGTAGTGCAAACTGTATATCATAGTATGTATTTTTGACATTAATATTCAAATCTGAAAAAATATATATCTATATATCTTCTAAAGCAATCTGAGAGCTGCTCTGTCTCTTTGTGTTATTATTTTCCCACTGTGTTTCCCACCGCTACACCTCCATACACTCACACATCAAAGGAACAAAACACTGGTTATTCTGCTGCTCCTTAAAATCTGGTTCCAAACGGCACCTTAAGAGAAAAACAAGAGGGCTGTGGCACCGCTTTGGGTTTTTAGATTTATTATAAAAAAAGATTGTAATAATGGACCAAAAGTGATACAATCATAAACAGGGTTGACTTTTAGAGATACCAAAATGGTTTATCTAAAGGGGATATTTCAATTAAAAAGCAAAAGTTACACAACTTTAAAACGTTTTAATGGTGAGATAACTCATCTTACACAACATATCTGTAGAGCGGCAGATCCTGAACAAATGTATCATGTTAATTGGGAGTTATGCTTGTCAAGATAATTACAGTATTTTTTACAATAGCACATGCTTAGAATTGACACATTTAGGCAAAGAAAAAAGCTTTTTATTAATATTTAGAGGTATTAATAGTAGTCTCTGTGTAGCACAACATTGACATCCCCTGACCTAAATGCTGGTTAGTGCAGCTTAAAGGCAGCACTACTTCACACTATATATAGCAATCTACAACAGCTACATTCAGCTTAAGAGTACTGCAGTTCATTTGGCAAACAAAACTGCAAATACAGTAGGTGGTGGTCGGTTAATATGGCCTCTAAAATGCAAATACAAAGTCTCACAGAATTTTTTTTATCCACCATTTATTTTTTTGCATGATGTCAGTCAGGCTGTGTGTGTGCTGTTGATCCAAACGTGTTTGTTTTACATATGTATGTAAATATAAGCATATAATGCAGTCTCTAAACACAATGCATGAAGAAAACAAACATTATACATAACACACACTACACTGTGCTCGTCACCACTCTCAGAATCTGAGGATTATTTGCCTTCAAATGTGGATTTGTGTTGCAGCAGGCGGGTCAAACAGCTGATCGGCGTGTTACGCAACGCAAACCCGCTCCCAGCACTGTGTGCGGGTGCACGGGAGGAGTGCCCGAACGTGGGCGCGCATGGTGTCTCCGCATGTGACGTAGCAGGTGTCGTGTGGGAGCGGGGAGTCACGGAGGAGGAGGGTTTGTGGATCACTTGTTCGGTTAGTTAGATCTCGATAACACAGACATGTCGGTGGACATCCAAGAGACACAGACGGCCGAGGAGACGTCGGTGGACGGAAAGGTGACTGAGCCCCTGCCGCTGTTAGCTTAGCTTAGCTTAGCTATTGTTGACATATCCACCGGAGGCTGCTACCGTACCAGCACCGGGTAGACCTGCTCCTCTCCACGGTCAAGCTTCACATCGACATGCGTGGCCTGCGGGGGTTTCTGTTGCGTGACAACCAATGTTTCGGGTGTTTTGCGTGAATGACAGCGATGTTAGCCGCTAAGCTAACTGTCTCCAAGAGGTTAGCTCAGCTGCTAGCGCTAGCTGCTAGCGTTAGCTTAGCTTAGCTCAACCCAGCAGTTTCCAGCTTAGCTTCCGCAGTTTTGTGTGCTGCTAACTTGCTACCTAGCTAACAACACAGAGACTAGTGTGTGTGTGTGTGTATGTGTGTGGACGCTGTCAAATATACACATGTCAACATTTCCTTTTATCTTTGATATGATGTGAACAGCAGATCCCCAATAAAAAGCACCTCCAACTAGGTGGACATAGTGACGTCACTCATGTGTTGTGCAACTGTTGTCATAACCTGTTTTATCAGAATTAGACAGTTTATCATAGGTTGTTATGTTTTAGTAAATGTTTAGGTATGCTTTATCAGAATTAGACAGTTTATCATAGGTTGTTATGTTTTAGTAAATGTTTAGGTATTCTTTATTAGAATTAGACAGTTTAACATAGGTTGTTATGTGTTAGTAAATGTTTAGGTATGCTTTATTAGAATTAGACAGTTTATCATAGGTTGTTATGTTTTAGTAAATGTTTAGGTATTCTTTACTAGCCAAAGTGTTTAACAATGAGCCAGATGATCTATCTACTGCCCTGCCACCAGCTGACAGATGTTCCAGTGGTGACACCTGGTGAATGTAGTCTCTTGTTGTGCTGCATGTTGGTTTTGGAGCAAAACGTATTCCCCTTAAATGTCTGATGCCTTAATGATTTTGCTTGGTTTTTTTTAGGACGTACAGGACAAGATGATCAATTCTGAGAAGTCAGAAGAGGCCAAACTGAAAGCCAGATACCCAAATTTAGGAAATAAACCGGGCGGCTCTGACCTGCTTCGCAAACGCCTCCAGAAGGGGGTGAGTCATGTCTTGTGTTTGTATACAATACACTCAGAGTCTCTTAGCTACAGTCTCTAAACACACTTAACATTTTTGTAAACAACTCATTTGATGCTGTTTAACAAAATAGTACCTCAAG
The DNA here is from genome assembly GCF_027596085.1 of Anoplopoma fimbria. Taxonomy (NCBI): domain Eukaryota; kingdom Metazoa; phylum Chordata; class Actinopteri; order Perciformes; family Anoplopomatidae; genus Anoplopoma; species Anoplopoma fimbria. Next base: position 12,184,860 of record NC_072450.1, read on the forward strand.
GTTTCCCTTTCTTGAGTTTTCCACAACATACTATTTACATCAATGAGTACAAACAACATTTTGGAAACATGTAACCCAAGGCAAATCGACAACACCACAAACTGCGGTCTCCAAAATAACTATAAAGTTGAATCAACAGCTCAAAGCCTGAACTTTATAACCTCCATGAAGTTAAGATGCAGGGATGTTTAACTAGACTGTCTTAGTTTAAGCTAGGTGTGCTGCTCATTTAAACTGGCAACACGGTAAATAATAACAGTCTCAATATATTTGACCATGATATATTGTGATGCTGGAATGGCAATACTTAGACACACCATCCCTAAGCCTAACTCACTGAGGGGCAAACGGGAGAATTTGTTCAGACACGTGTTCTAGGCTACAAACAAACCACTGTCCAGTACGCTGTATCTCTTTAGATCTGATCCATTTATTCAGTTTGACATTATCACTATAGTATTAAATCATCGTTGTTCAATTTTAATTCAGCTGTCATTGAATCTGAGCATGCCAGTCACACTTTCACACCCCACCACGTTACAGAACAAGACAAGACAGGACAAGACAGGACAGGACGCGTTAAAAACTCCTCCACCCTGTGTTCAATATCAGAACACCATGTATAAATTTACCTCGGGGTAATATCTATGTAATTCATACTGGCGAAGGAAAATAGGCGATTTAAAGTTTATCATTTTAGATGCTGATAATAAATTTACTTGTGAGGCGCATTTGCTTTTATTTCTTTAGATTTATTTTATTTTTAAGTAAACAATTGAATCATCTGTAATTAAACTAATTGAAAAACTAACAAAATAAAGATTATTAGAAAATGAACACTGCTTAAATGAAAAGTTGATTAATTGATTTTTATCATTCACCAAATTTTAAGTATTTTAGGTAAAACGAAGAGCAGCTTGCTTTTTTCTCAAATTACATCATAATTTTTTACAATCATAAATTGAATACTTTGCAAACTTTTATTTTATAAATTCTAAAAACGGTTGATGAAGAAGATCCAATAAAGAAAGTAATGACTAATTACAACCATAACTTTATTTTTCTTGCCCACTAAACAAGCTTTACTATAGTTTAAACACGCCCATTGAGTTTTCTTGTAAACAAACATAAGTATTGTTTACATTTAGTATTTTGTAGAACAGAGCACATTGTGTGCATCATTAAGGTGTAATGAACATGTTGAGTGCATTTCCTCCCTTGTAATACATTGGCAATGTCGAAGTGCTCTCATTCATGTTTACTTACCAGCAGTCTTCTATTTTACTGACTTTATTGCCACATTACTACATTTGTTGGCACATACCCTCACAAACTGTTGATCGGCAGAATACCGTGGAACCAATGGAAAATTGTGTGTCACATGTACGTCCCTGTGGGAGATACACAGTAGAGAACATTTTGCGGTGGGATCTCACTAGCCTCTGTGCTAAATCTGGCCATTAGCATTTAGTAGGGGAGCCAATGGCCCTTTTCCCGATTGTTCGGACCCCGCCCATTTTCAAACTTAACCTTAATTTTTTATTGCGGTTATAAAAATCTGTCCACAGACACAAACATACACAGACTCACAAGAGGAAAACAATACCAGCGGTGCACCTGGTAACAGAACGAGGACCCACTCATGTAAACATAGCATATCAGGGGTCAAAAACACCACGATGTACCCTTAGAAAAATATCTCAATTTGTGGCATTTGCACGCTTTACCAAATAAGCAAGCAAGTCTTTAAAAGGGAATTAAGATAAGAACCGATATTATTTTATCAAAATCAGCAAACCTGTTGTGTTGTGTTGTTTTCTCCTTGCAATGTAATTCATGTGTGAATCTTCTGTCTCTCTACAGCAAAAGTACTTTGACTCTGGCGACTACAACATGGCTAAAGCCAAGATAAAGAACAAGCAGTTGCCGACGGCTGCGCCAGAGAAGACCGAGATCACAGGGGACCACATCCCCACCCCCCAGGACCTGCCCCAGAGGAAACCCTCTCTGGTGGCCAGTAAACTAGCAGGCTGATGCACACACAGCCTCCACAGCCCCTGCTGCCCCTCCCAGCCCTTACCCTTCCCGCTCAAAGTCTCAGAGCTGTAACATTACCTCTCCCATCCCTCACAGTACCTTTACCCTGCCTTTGCCCTCTCCCCATCAGCCTGGACCCCACCCAACAGGAGCCCACACCAAGTACCCAGCGAACTGTTGAGCTGATTCCTATAAATCCAGTTTATTTTTTGTGTCTACCCCATCTGGCCCTGCCCCCCCACTCCCTCCTATCTTTGTTGTTTCCCCTTGCTACTTCTCCAAACTGACTGCTCCCCTTCTGTCATTGTCTTCTTACTTTTCCATGTTCCTTGTTTTTCATTTTCTCTTTATTTCAATGTAAGATACACTGAAAGACGGGACATTCAAGTGTAAGTGTGGTGACGGGACATTCAAGTGTGGTGATTGGATTGTGACGCCTCTGTACGCCTCTTGGACGACTGATACCCACGATGGTTACTGGCTGAAGAGAGGGGTGAGCAGCGGAAGCTGCGCCTTGAATGGTTGGAGGGCTTTAGTATGGTCATCAGGATCCCTCAGTTTGGAAGTCTGTGTATATATACATATACATATATTTCATTTTGTTTGGCACAGGGGCAGATATCAGCCTTTTTTAGAATGTTTTACATTAGATTTGTATCATTCACTGTATGCCCTTATTCTAAATGATGTTGTCAATATGCTTGTTACTAACTGAATATGGTAATCCAGTTTTGTTAACACTTTAATTATGAACCATGGGAGGAAGCTGTGCTTAAGGACCACACAGCGAACGCCAGAGTGTGTTAATGAACTGCATGTGTGACGCAGGGCTTCCAAAGACAAACCTCACTGAGCTCCATTTTAGTTCACAAAGGTCTGAACAAAGAAATTTACACAGATGCTGAAAAGCTCAGCTGCGATGTATAAGCAATGGGTGGGAGGGGAATTGTGTTTTCAAGACATCTTGAAACTTTGAAGAGTGAAAAGGAAGGAAATGTTGCTTCAGTCTGAACCGCAGTGTTGAATGCTTGCACAGTATTTATGTTGTGCCAGTCACTTCAGCTCAGATGATGACAGTCCTCTCCTTAGGTCACCATTTCTGATTACAAGTTGTCATGAATGGCACGTTTACATGCTAGAATATGAGGTTTAAGGGACCTGAAAGCTAAATGTGTGTCAGTAGGGACCAGTCTTTGTGTCCTGTATGCTGTGTGAGTAGACTCAATTTAAGGTGAAGGCTCTTGACACTGGGAACCAATAGTGTTATTAATCATGTTCACACTTGGGAAAAACCTTCTATAACCATAAGTTGAAGTAGTTTTATCTTTAAAAGTTCCTTGGTCATGTTTAATGCTTTCCAAGGTCCTTACTGACTGGATGAAGTTTATCTGTGATGCAGTAAAGTGAAGCTATCAAAACATCCGTCTGAGCTGTGCATGTATATGGCTGCTGTCACTTTGTGCCATTTTGTTTTGTAAATAAAATAGTTTTGCACAAATGTTTAACTGCTGTGTCGAGACTGTTATGTTAACTGTTTGATGTTTAAAGACGTATGGTCTAATTGTCTAATCAATGAACCACAAACAGTTATTATTATTAATATTAAGGGGCTTACCAAAATTCACTTGATGGGGAAAATGGGTGTTTTTCTTCCTCCTTGGTTTTTTTTCACATGTTTTGAAGAGTTATTCAAAGATGATGCTGTGGTAAATTGACCATTTTGATCACACAAATGATATATAAAGTTCATAAATTCCTTATATACAACTATCCCAGCATGTACGCATATCACATGAAATTGTAATATGGACCAAAACACAATTACAGATAAAATTAACATTACGTTTACTTCAGAAGCTTGAGTTTGTATGGAGCCGAACTGAAAACCATAAGACCTCAAATAAAATAAAATATATTAAAGTGAAAAATTTAAATATTTTTTTCAAAACAATTCCAGAATTGAATAAAAACAATATTCAACCCCCAAAAATAGTTTTATTTCGAATACATTGTTGTATTTTTCAAAGTTCAAGACCAAAAGTGTACTTTCATTTTCAAATTTATTTTTCAAATGATCCAAATTATTGGCCATACGTTTGCAGTCATGAAACACCGCCTCATAAAACATGAAATAATAAAACAGTATATTTACATTTGAAAGATGTGATTCATATTGCCATTTAACCATGCTAAAGCAAAATGGAAAAAAAAAAATGATATCCATATACAGTACCATTCAAAAGTTTGGACACACCTTCTCATTCAATGGTTTTCTTTATTTTTATTTTTTTCTACATTGTAGATTAATATTGAAGACATCCAAACTATAAAGGAACACATATGGAATTATGTGGTAAACAAACAAATGCTCAACAAACCAGAATATGTTTTATATTTTAGATTCTTCAAAGTAGTTGAATGACAAGGTGTGTCCAAACCTTTGCCTAAGATAAGATAAGATAAGATAAGATAAGATAATCCTTTATTATTGCATAAATTTACAGGCTTACAATAGAGTTAAAGTGCACACAAGAGACATAGTAGAAGAAAGACAAGATAAAAAATAAAAATAAAATAAAACAAGTATTATAAATAAGCAATAAAAAAAACAGTAGAAAAAACAACAATAACTGAAATATTATATTTACAGACAGAGAAAAAAAAATTACTATTTTAACTATTTTTTAACTTTTTTAACTATTATTGCACAGTGTAATGTGTAATGTATTGCACAGGTTACTGTATGTGTTTTTTGGAACTACATTGTTTGGCGTAAGAACAAAAAAAAACATGTTTTCTTCTTGTTGATGTATTTCCAACTCGTGACCACCGGGGGGCGCAGTTTTCCCACGCGGCGGCAGCAGCAGCAGCAGCAGCTCGTCTCTGTTTGGCTGAATCATTTCATCCATTGTACCCAGAATGCAAAGTGAGACACAGAAACCTCAGCAGCCTCAAGCTTCGCAGGTTATCATGGCGATAAGACACGCATCTTCCCCTTGAACCCCGTGCAGCGGCACCGACAGCAACAACAAAGGACACCACCACCACCACCACCACCTCCTCCTCCACCTCCTCCTCCTCCTCCTCCTGCAGCGCTACATGAGAACACACATCGAGTCCCGTGCAGCGCGCAGACTGCCGGACGTGCAGCCCGGATCAGAGAGAGGACATAGCGTGTGAGCAGCGTCATGGCAGCGTCGGAGCTGTACACAAAGGTAACACTAGTGTGTGTTTATTCATTTAATGGTTATATATATAGCTGGATAAATGTCATAGTTGCAGGTTTAGATTCATGCTTAGTGCCTTTGAATTTCAAGGATGTTCTGCTGACAGCTTGATTTATGCAAAAAAAAATTAAAAAAAAAATAGCAGCCTTGGTGGTGATTTTTTTTATTTTTATATATGAATGAAAAGGATGTTGAGGTCACAGCAGACATGCCGGTGTGACATCAGTGAGGTGTGTGTGTGTGTGTGTGTGTGTGTGTGTGTGTTAAATCTGGATGTGAAATGGGTGTAGCTGAGGAAAGAGAGGCGATTTGTCCCCACGCGCTTCCTCTTCATACTTAATGAGAAATGTGCTTTATTTATAATATTTGTATATTTGTCACCTTGTTTGTTCACCTGCATAAGATATCTCCTTTTTTTTTATTATTGTAAATCATCCCCCAGTGGAGGATAGGGGGGCTGGGATGTTGCAAAGGCGGTGCCAGCCATCATGGAGGCTCTGCTTTTATGATTTTTAAAAAAAATAACATAACATTTGACTCTGGATCAACCTTGTGCATCTATATGGCCTTATTTTAAGTGTTTTATTTTGGATATTAGTGCATGTCTGGTCCTCTTGGGGTGTGAGTCCGAGTCCTGCAGGTTGGGTACCGCTAAGATGCTGCGTTGAGCGCCTCATCCGGGCATTATAGCATCCTTTAGCATCCAGGATGTTTAGACCGGTGGAGGCCCTGAAGCCTTTACTGTAGCTGTGCAGCCATCAGATGCTCACTGATGAGAATATGACACTCGCAAGGTCATAAGTGCTGCTGCTGCTGCTGCTGCTTTTTATATAATTGCAAAATGTAAAACTAGTACAAGAAAGTGCGTGAGGGAGAAAGGAGATGAGTCACCCATCCCCCTACTGTGACAGCTGGTGTGTTCAGCTTGAATAAGGTGGCGATAAGAAAACGTGACAGTGTATATGTGTGTGTGATGGCGATGAACATTGCTAATGGAAATTCATTTTTAAATATGTCCTAAGCAGAAACACTGCAGTGTATTTGTATTATCAAAAACATCTATTCTACTTTGTTGTTTACTACTTTCAGTTGGATCTCTCATACTGTGTTTCCCGCCTCTGTTGTTTTAAGTGCGTTAGACAAGCTTAGACAAGTGGTCACATACTTGAACCAGATGACCCCTGTGTCATCAAAAACGGACTCCCTGCTGGGATGTTTTGAATCCCTGCTGGCTCCTTGAGTTGCTGCTCTGTGGCTGATCCTGATTCAGATCTCTGATCAATGAGGAGAGAGGCACACAAAAAGACATGTAGTTGTTTTTTGTTTTCATTGCTGAAATTATTCGATGAATCTATTTAGTGATCCACTGAAAATTGACCTTTTGTCATTGTTCAAAGCAAAGGAGAAATTCACTGTTTTCAGCTTCTTAAATGTGAATATTTGCTGATTTTCTTAGTTCTATTAATTACTAAATTAAATGTTTTTTGTTTTTGGATAGTTTAGGACATTTTGGTGACCTCATGGACTTTAAGGACTTGTTATAGGCTTTTTTTTAAATTTCTTTAAAAAATATATAAACATTGCTTACAAAATGTAAATTAAATTATAAACCAAACAAGTAATTTATTACTCGGAAACTTATTGGCGCAGGATGTCCTCCAAGCGAACAAGTTAGATTTTTTGTCACAGAAAATTATTTTTATATAATAATACTGGTGGCGGCTTTAAATGAAAGAAGAACTCATAAAACATGCAGGTCTGACATGCAGGTCTGACATGCAGTACGATGTCAGATTAGACTATAAATCCAAAACAAATAGCCTAAGGGTTGCTTCCTACTTTCACTCCCTTTCAGCAAAAATGATATTAATATGTGTTGGGTCTGTTTAATAGCACCCAGGTGAAAACTTAAACCAGCCATCAACAAAATGCAAGCAGATTTTGTCTGAAGCTGCTCAATTAGTTCCCTCTGCCAGCAGCATTTGGCTCATTGCCAGCCACGATTATCATATTCCATAAGAATCATGATGGGTGTTAAATGGTCTAATGGCAAAAGGGGCGAAGGAAACTCTGGCTGTATACGTGTCGGTGTGGCTGGGAAACATAAATTTAGCTTCTGCTTTGAATAGTCAACTCTGTTTTAGAAGTCGGCCTCTGATGTCAGACCCCCTCTCTGTGATTTATTTTTCCAACACACGGGTGGGAAACACTCTGCTCTTTGTGCGTATGAGTCAGCCTCATAGAAGCTTATTGAGTGGGTCCGAGCTGCTTGGTTAACATCCGCAAACACGCACATACAAATGGCATCAAATTCTGCTCCAATCTACGTTTGGCTCCTGTCTGACCCGACAGACAATATGAAGAGAGGTGAATCAGAGGAGAAGGACGGAGCTACAGTTTAATACATGAATTGCCAATAAAAAGTCAGCGTTTTTTAATTAGATTCTTTCAGTCTGTTCCATCCCGAATAAAGTAAGTGAAACAAGTCAGGATGAAAACCAGTAAGAGCTGGTGATTGTGAATGAAACAGTTCTGCGTAATTAAAAGCAGAGATGGAGGAGAGGGTGGATGTTCTCATAGAAAATAGAAGTGAGCCAATGCTCCATTAGATGACTCAGAGATGGAAAGGCTATTCAACGCACAACCTGGAGTTTAAAAAAACACATTCTGTGTGAGTGTTTTTGCTGTAACAACCGATCCATATACTTTATTTTTAGATTTACTAGACTCAGCTTCATGAACCTAAACTGAGAGGAAAGCCTTTCCCTATGCAAATCTCCTTTTCTAACAAGCTTACTATGTAAAAGATATATGTGCATATAAAAGTCGTTTAGAGATGTGCTGCCACTGATTGCAGTCCAGACAGTGTTGGTTGGCCTTGGACTGAGCCCTTTGGATCTGTTATTTAAAGGTGCTAAATTCAATATTAAGAGCATTAATATAACAGCTATTGCTATTTGCTATCGCTATCGCTATCGCTATTGCTATCGCGATTTGCTATTACATGTAGTGGAGTCATGTCAACTGGAGCAGAGAATAAGGGCGCCCTCCCTCTGTGTGTTGTTATCCAAGCTTCTCCTGGCTTTGTTTACTTGCATGCTTTTAGTGTATGTTCATGCGTTCATATGTGTATGTTCATAACGTTCATATGGCAGTGTAGCACCCACCCTGTGGTTCCCCCTCAGGTCAACTCTGTGAGCACTTTTTATGTAGTTTTTCCTGTTAGCGCTGTAAGCTGCGAGCCACTGGCTAAGCCGTCGCCATTTTGAGAGCCATTTAGAGGCAATGGAAATTCTTCCAATTTTGCATTTAGCACCTTTAAAAAAAAAGAATGCCAGAAACCTGTTTTTATTTTCTGCTACTACTTGAGGAGACACTGGAGAGAGAAGCCATGATGCATTAATACTATAATGATTTATTTCCCATGAGCATGGCTGTATTACAATACAGGCCCTTTAAATTACATTTGATGTTGTTATATTGAATGATAATGACCTTCATTGCATTAAGATCTCTGGGTTTTGATCAGGAAAACCTACAATTTAGCCTCCAGTTATCCATAAAGCAGGAATCATTCATACGCTGTTTGTTTATTCATTGCAGTGTGTGGTGCTTTTAGGATGACATCACTCTACAGACCTCTTTGATAAAACAGTATGTGACAACTGCATAGAGTTTTTGCCTCTTCAACACATAAACCCCCCCCCACACACACACACACTGGTAAACATGTCATCGTTCGTTCGTCAAGCTGGTAAAAGGCTAAACTGTCAGTAAGCTGATCCGCACTTGAAATGCTGCAGCAAAGGAGACATAGAACTCTGACTCACTGAATCACAAGAAAGTGCATCCCAGTGCTGGTGCTAGGTTTTAGTCTCGCTGACAGCATCCCAACCTAAAAGGGCTGCCCCGTGGTTCAGCGATGGGAGACCTCAGGCTTAATCAGGACTGAGTCATGTGGGTCAGAAAACAGCGTAGCATCTAGCATATATGGCCACATGCCACTCAGTGATGTGAGGTAGCGATGTGCTGTCATGAGCAGCTGATGAAAAAGGAAAACACCTGCTGTTACATCACTTGTTGGGGTGTTTCCAAAAGCACAGCATGCTTGACTGTTTCATCCCAGAAGGCAGCACTGCAGCAGCAGTTTTCTGTGCTTTAGTTTTCATTTAATGCACATCACCTTTGATTTATCCCCTTTCCTAATTTTTTGCCACGTTAGCAGCAGGACTGCATGGGTTGCAATGTCAACAGATCCGACTGTAGGTTCTATCTCAACAACTATTAAATGGAGTGCCATGAAATTTGGTTTAAACTCATGTGTCTCTCAGGATGACAAATGACTAACATTTTGTTGGATAATACATTTCATATTATAGCATAGCAGTTAAGTCGTGGAACAGGACAGTCATCCTTTGTGTGTAAAACGTTGTTATGTTCCCTCAACCGCATCAGGTGGCAAAATTTTACATTATCTGATGTCGGTGGTTTCTTTTTTTTTCTCCCCAGCTCTACTTGAGAGCATGTGCATTAGATTACTGAGATAACCTGGTTAAAGTAATTGCGCCATCATGTCGTATATGCTCTGGCATGTATTCATCGCTTTCCTGTCCAAAAGGGCCAGACACACCAAGGGGCAGATGCACCGAGAAGAGCTGCATGTTTATAGCTGAAACAGGGATTATGACTGTTGTGTGCAGTGTGACGGTGCACTGATTATTTATTGTAATGACTTAAGGAACAAACCTTTGGCGTCTTTTTTTTCAGCACTCTGTTTAAATTTTCAACTGGTATTCAAAAGTAAATTAAATGTGTCTCATTGTTAGACACCACAGACAATTATTAGGTCTGGAAATGTTTGGACAAATAATAAATTGTGCTCCTTTTAAAACAAGAGGACACTTTCAATCAGGCATATTGGAACAAGACAGAGATTTACTGCTCGTCTGTTTAGAAACCACATCAATGTTTTTTGGCTGTGACCCGCCGGTCGGTCTGCCTCCCAAACTCATGTGATTGAGAAAGGAAGCGGGTTTGATAGACAACAGGGTTGACCAATTATCGGCCACAGTGCATGGGACTTTGGAGGACGTCGGTGAACGCTGCTTGTGTCTGCAGACACACTGGGAAGGTTTCATCCTCCAGTGAGCTCTCGAGCTCAGCGCTCGATCATCTGGCTTTTGGTCTTGTGGGGTCTGTGGCTGGAGGCAACCAGAAAACCAGCACTCCCAGCATGAGCTAGAGACTTGATTAAGAGACAAGATGAATCGGGAATTGGAGTATATGTTTGTCCAAGTAAGTTTTTGCTTCTTTTGAGCTTTCAAATTTTATCCCCTTCCTCCGATCATGATGCAGAGGTAAAGCCAAACAAAATCTTGTTAAAATGTTAAAGGAGATCGACTTTAGATCAAATTAAACTGATCTGATCTGTCGAATGAGAAGTGTCTTTTTTTTTTAGCATGTGGTTCTCTGATAGGTAGATCTGTAAGTTCTGGGCTTGAATCTGCTTTATTGCCTCTTAAATGTACAACATGGAGCTCCTGACACGCCCTTGTCCCGCTAAGTTATGTCAACGAAATTGGCAGGGCAGTAATAACTCCAGAGTAGCAACAAATCAGATTTAGCCTGAGCTGTGTTTCTGAATAACAGCCAAATCTTTGTTTCAGATCCAAATCACTGGATGTGGTTTGTCCCCTACTTTTGAAGATAGCATATCTGCATGCCTGGGACAAAAACCTAGTTGTCTAGATTGAGAAGCAAAATGTTCTTCTATTAAACTATAGTCGAGCAAGATGTCATTTTCCTATAGATCTACAGGCCATACATTTTCGACAGGTTACCTGTTTGTTGTAGCATGTTTGCTGCGAGGACATTTTCAGAAAACAAGCCAGTTATTCTGTCTGCAGCGCTTGTTAGCTTAGCATGGCTTTTTCTTCATTTCATTGTCTGTGTATGCTTTCCATATTGATAGGCTATTCAAACTAATTTGCTGGTTTAAACATAAGACAAGAAGCTGTGCACTGATTATCCTACTCTGACTTAACATACAGAAGAGAACTACACTACTCCATGACCCAGCACTGACTAAACTGATGAGATTAGACACTGGGCATGGTCACAGCGTCTTAGTGTGATACCCTGATCTCTGGCAATCACTGGACATTGGCATGCTAGCTCTTCCCTAGTTAGGGAACTCCGCTGGCTGTCGTGAAACTAGCCCGGTTTCTTCCCGACCAAACTCTCCACCAGCACTGAGGTCTCTGTATCTTGGCTTCATGTTGCGTCTGCCCAGCTGAGCAGAAAAACAGCAGATTCTCACATGAGTGGCATCATGTGATGAGGCCTCTGCAGTCTGGGACTCCATTGACTGCTTTACTGAGAATATGTGAGCAAAACACTCTTCGCATACCTCTGCAGCTGTCTAGGAAGCTGTCTCTGTCAGACACAATGTTTCCACGTTTGAAATTATTTCTACTTTAGTCACTGTTTTGATGCGCTCTTCAGCTAATTCATCTCAGTTGTCCTTAAAGTTGAAAGAACAAGTTTATTTCACAACGTGAGCAGAGGAGTGTCATTTTATTTGAGGAAGCTACATGGATAATCTTGCAGAAATCCCAAATAACAGGTTCTAATTGGGAAAAAAATTCCATGTCAGGTCTGATGGGTGTTAATTTAGGCTCTGGAAATGTTAGTGTGATCAGGAGAAAACCGTCGAGGGTTCAGAGGAGTGGCAGACGAGAGTGACTCCAACCCAAGAGTGAAAGCTCAGAGCTCAGTATTAGCAAGGTGAAGCCTCTATAATCTGCTGCTGACTTTGTGCAGATTTGTAAACACTTGGCATGGATGCCCCGCCCCTTCGTTACATTGTTACAGCCCCACACCACCAACACACACATATATACAGTACTTGCATATACACTGTACACACACACACACACTCTCCCAATGCCCAGATCTATGTGACCGAATGTCCTTGCAGCAGTGTTGCAGTAGAATCAAGAGAAAAGGGGGGTTAGATTTAGGACGGTAGGGGGGACGAATAAGGGTCAGGATAAGAATTAAGAAAAGTAGTGGCAGCCTTTATCCATGTGTGAATGTAAGGAAATCTCGGTGTAGTTGACTGGAGTAAGATTAGCCGTGTTAAGTTAGCCTAATCAGGTCATGATCCTTTGTCTCAGTTAAACCAGGATTAGCATTGGCCCAGCCTTGGACCCTCAAGAGCAGCCTTTCCCTGCTGTTAACTGACCTGTTGTCCTCCACTGTGAGGGGACGTATTAACTAGTTAATTATTTGAAATAAAATAAATATGTGTCATGAGTTTTTTATGTCCTTGCGTTATTCATTTTTTTTCCGTCAAAAACATTAGTACAAAACAACATCATTGCCAGACATTGAGACATTCACAACATATCCAGATAAAACACATTTTATATTATGGATTATTGACGGGTAGTTTTTACAGCTCTTCATAATTCGCATATACTTTTCCATGATTGTCAAAGCAGACAGTAAAGGGACGTTAAATGACAGTTTAAGCAGTGAGGATGAGCGGGGCAAAAGAAAAACCCCAAGCATGTTCCTTATTGCAACAAATAAATCATCCATTTTGTCTATCTTGCAAAGTATAAATCATTTTATTAACATTAGTTTGAAAGTCAGTCTGTCTATCTCATAAATGGTTTGATAGTTTCAGTAGTTATCTACTGTAGGTGGATCAGCCTATAATCATTTTTTTTGCTGCTACTGTTATTATTTTCAGGAGCCGTCTGTCATTTCCTTTTATTACTCCTCGGATATGATGCATGTTTATTTAATTGTATTGAACTGGTAAATAGTACACCAGTTGTCAGTGGGAAGCGCTTATGACTTGAATATGTCCCTATTGTCTGATAGATATTAGGTATGACTTGTTGTAATTAGTGTGGTGTTAAGTAATTGTTCTGTTATTCTGCATTTTGACAGAGAATATTATACTATCATAACACTGTTTCAAACTAAATTTGAGGTCTAACAAAAGACTTCAAATCCAGTTTTTTCAAAGCTTATCCCAGACAAAGGACTAAAAGTCAGCCGCTGCTGCTGAAATTTGATCCTTTCTTTTAATGAAGAATCCCTACACCATATGGAAGTCCAGTACTAAACTGCCGTTGAACCTCTTTAATCTATAGTGTAACAACCAAATCAGACCTCACATGACTGGATCTTTAAGGACTGGAATTAAAGAAAAGCAATTTAACATATGCTCAGGGTGGGATCACACTGAATACATTGAATATGCCCCCATTCATTTCAAGTGAGAGCATCTGTTACTGACTGGATGCAGATGGAAGAAGAGCGTGCTGCATTGTTTCTATGCATCCTCTCCATATTGTTAATCTGATCTGTTGTACATAATACAACTGGTATTGTCTTTCTTTTTTGACTTCTCTTTTTCTTGAGCTTTGAACCCTTTCTGCTTCCTTTTTGTACATTTAAAAGCATATGACCATTACATCAGTTTGACCCAGTAGCCTGAGGTAAAGAATAAAAACAGGCAATTAAAGATCCATAAACACATTCAGCAGTCAGACAGTGTGTGTGTGCACACTCGTGCATGCGGCATATTGTGGGGCGAGCTCAATGCAGGGACACTTTAGTCACATGATTTGTGACATCACAGATGCTCTGACGTCTTTGGTCCTTTTTTTCATCTCCCTCTCTCCTCTTAGTCTGCCGCCCATAACTAACCAGCCCGACCATCATCCATCCCTCCGTAAGGCAGACGGACAGACTGACTCATTTCAATGATTCCCTCCAGCTTTCAGACGCTTCTCTTTTTACAGCTTGTGTTTCACTGTGAAGGATAACGTCCTTGAAACATGGAAATGTCTGCCAGTGTGTGTGTGTGTGTGTGTGTGTGTGTGTGTGTGTGTGTGTGTGTGTGTGTGTGTGTGTGTGTGTGTGTGTGTGTGTGTGTGTGTGTGTGTGTGTGTGTGTGTGTGTGTGTGTGTGTGTGTGTGTGTGTGTGTGTGTGTGTGTTTGAGTTTCATCCTTCATCTCTCCTCTGTTTTCTGAACCCGGGGGAATTTGTTGGTGTATAAATATGATTCCTAGCCTCTGCAGCTAGATTATGTTTCTGTCTTTACGTCCCAATACTCAGGTGCACACACACACACACACACACACACACACACACACACACACACACACACACACTGCAGATTGGCAGCATATTTCACCGTTAACTAATTCAGGATAATCAGGCTTGACACCTACTGACATGTGAAACAGGTGTGTGTGTGTGTGTGTGTGTGTGTGTGTGTGTGTGTGTGTGTGTGTGTGTGTGTGTGTGTGTGTGTGTGTGTGTGTGTGTGTGTGTGTGTGTGTGTGTGTGTGTGTGTGAGACAGTGATGATGAGTGTGTTAGGATGAGTGTGAGGATCAGGAAGTGTGCTCAGCAGCGCAGTGATTTCTCTGTGAGGTGTGATCCTGCTCAAAACTTGCTGTTGCTATTTTTAGCCTATCTCCTCCTCTCCTCCCTTTCTCTCTCTCTCTCTCTCTCTCTCTCTCTCACTTTTATCCTCAGTTGCTAGGAGGCAGGCAGCTTGGATGGTCTCCTGTGGGGACCAAAAAGGTGAAACCGCAAATGAAATGGTGGAATGGATAGAGACAGGCAGTTGTCCCTGTTTTGTTTCCCCTTTAAGTAGCCTTAAGGTATATTTTCCTAAAGTTTAAACTGACATATGTCACATCTTTACACTCTTTGGTAACCCCACTACCATTTTAAATAAAGATCTGCTGGTTTGAACAATGTTTGGCTTCACAGCAGAGGTTTGTAGTGACTAAACAAACCGTTGCCTGGAAGTGGTTAAAACAACTGCAAAAAATAAGATGAAAACAGAGAACAACTAAATGGGTTTTCCTGAGTAGTATTATAATGCGCAAGTTGTTAGTTGTCTTAAGTGTCAGTTGAAGTTTCCATAATTCATACTTTCATTATTTGCTTCAGGAGGACTCAGCGTGCGTTGGGTAATATTTTCATAACACCATTTGATGATTACGTGACCACAGTTGGCTCCTTACAACCAAAAGTGACGAAAGTGTTGATAAATAAGAGTCTGTTTTGGCGGGCAGATGTTGTACGGAAGTCCTACAGAATATTACCACAGAAGGTGTATAAAATATCCAATTAGCTGATTGTGCCAGTAATGTATCAGTGTTAATGAGACAGTTGGTATTGCTGTTGCTGTTTATT